>NC_081150.1:20780271-20992771 GCF_958295425.1 Solea solea | reverse complement strand
TTTAATGTTTTCACCTTCATGTGTCGTGCAGGAGGACAACGGGCTGCCCATTCACTTAAAGGGAGGCACTGCCGACGTCCTGCTCTACAGAGCGACCATGACGCTCACGGTGTTCGGTGAGAATCTCACGTGTTTTTAAGAAAAATAAAATAAATTCTTTCTAATATTTACTCTATCTTAGCATATGGTGTCAATCCTGAATTTAAATAAATATGCTCTCAGGTATAAAATCCCAAATTTAAAAATATATGCTCTTAATCCTGAAATTCCTGGGTTTTGTCCTGAATTTAAAAATGTATGTTCTCTGCTTTAAACCTGAATTTAAAATGGCATGACCTCAGGTTTTAATCCCTGGATTCAATTCTGATGGCCCTGGGTCCTGAATTTAAAGACAAAAGTTCTCAGGTTTAATCCTGAATATAAAATGACATGGTCTCAAGTATAATCCTGAATTTAAAAAATAAATATTCCTTGGTTTAATCCTGAAGTTCATGTCGATGTTTTCAGGTTTCATCCAGATGTTATTTTAATACATTTTAAAACACATTTCCTCTTCCTGTAAAACGAGTGTTTGAAGACTCATCATCCCTCGGGTGGGGGGGGGGGCGTGTCCTCGTTCTGCACTCTAGTCGTAGTTAGTGAGCGGAGAACAGAAACCTTTAAAAACCCTTTACTCTGTTCACGATGGTGGTTACATCCACGAACGCCGGTGGAGGAGATATTTGTTTACAGGCTGCAAACGATTTGCCGTCGCCATGGCGACCGTGTAGACCCCGATAGTCAAGAGTCTCCTCTCTGCTGCTGTTAAAGCCGATCAATATCCACAAGTTTCCCCTCTGAGCTTCATGTGTTTGTTAAATGTGAGTAATTACCTTGTGTTGTTTCTGTGTTTTGATGCTGTGATGTGGTTCATGTTCTGTGTTCTTTCAGGAGTGGGGTTCACTCTGTACCAGATGTGGGAAGCAGCGTTTCCTCAGAAGAGAGGCTGAAGCTCCACCCTCTCTGTTGAGTTTCACCTCCTCCTCCTCTTAAAAACAAACAAACAAACCTCCACGTGTGTCGAGCCGTGTGTTCCCCGTCATGATGGGATGTTGTTTCACGCTCATGGGATCAATATTTATTTTCCTGTACTGTTTCTTTCTCTGTCTTTAGGGATCAATAAAAATAATCTCATGACCAAACGCTGTGTGTGTGTTTCTGAGCTTGTTGTTTTCTGAGTTCATCGTTTCCAGGTTTGGGAAACTTTTCACTAAACCCAAACAACTCGATGATGAATTGATTATCAAAGTAGTCGTGAGTTGCAGTCCTAAAATCAACGTTCACACGGAGGCGTGGTGGCTCACCGCTCTGGATCCTGGTTCGCCTTCTCCACCCCAACCCTCGTGTGAAGGATGCAGCCGTAGAACATGAATAAATGGTTTTTACATAAGTGTTGTATCACGATGTTGTTGAAGATTAACTATAAAAGATGACGAGTGAAGTTAACTTCACTGTTCCGTGTGTGTTCCTGTCACTAGAGGGCAACATTTACACAGAAGTCACTCTGTTAAGAAGCAGACTGACTGGATAGAATCCGGTCAGACGGAGCCTCACCAAAACCACGCTGGACCACCTCACTCAGCAGAGAACAGCAGATAACTCGAACCAAAGAGATCTTCATCTGTAGGTCAGTGATACATCTCACACTTTATATTATACATACACACACACACACACACATATGAGTTAGTGCCATTTTCTAGAAGAAAGAAGAAAACCGGTTTTATTTCTGCTAAAGTGTAAAATGTCTTTTTTTCCGTTAAGTTTCCGCTCTTTCATCAGAAGCTGGTGAAGATTTCTGGACTTAATTTAATCAAACATGAACTTTTATTTTTTTATTTTACTCCACGTGGAGCAAATGATGAAGGGCTAACCTCCTCTTCCTCCTCTCGCAGCCTCATTCATTCGCAGCTGAGTTGCAGGAGCTGAAGATGAAGAGGAGGTTTTCTCTGGTGGTGTCTCCATCGTTCCTGCTGATGATGATGATGTTCTCCTCCACCCAGGCTCAGGAGCAAGGTAAAGCTTCTCCTCCTCTTCCTCACCTTGATCTTCCTCCTCACTGTGACTGACCTCAGCTCCTCTGTCTCCTCCTGCTCAACTGAGTTTAGTCTGAAAATAAAGGAAATAAAACTCACAAAGCTTTGAACTGTTTCATCTGTGTTTTCTCCTCTCTGTCTTTGTCTCAGCTTTAAGTAAACGTAGAGTCAGACTTAGAATCAGTGGATTAATAATAATAATAATAATAATAATAATAATAACAACAACAAAAATAATAATAATAATGATAAGAACTTTAAGTAGTTTTTGGAATTATAACTAGAATTTGGAACTTTAAGTAGAATTTGGAACTTTAAGTTGTTTTTGGAATTATAAGTAGAATTTGGAACTTTAACTTTAAGTCTATCACTGATGGAAGAGAAACCATGTTGAGCCGTGGCAGGACTCTGTAGTGGAAAAGTGCCATTTATTAACCACACCCCTCTTCCTCCTCCTCCTCCTCCCCCCTCCCCCCACTGTCTCTCTGCAGGAGCTTCATGTAACACATCAGCAAAGGCCGACATCGTGGTGCTGGTGGACGGCTCCTGGAGCATCGGTCGCAGCAACCTCAAACACATTCGTAGCTTCATCTCTCGCATGGTCAGCGTCTTCGACATTGGCCCTGACAGAGTCCAGATTGGTAACCATGGAGATTATCTCCTTTTATACCACCGTGACATATTTTGATTTCAAGTTTGCACATCCAAATTGTTGTGCTATGTTATTTGTTTCCATCTTATTTCTACTTTTTATACTTTTTCGGGGTGCAGAAGCCACAAACTTAATTTGGTTGTACTAATTAGTTGTAAATTCTTTGTCAGTGAAGTTCTTGTCGTCTTAGCATCCATGTTTTTGGTCAACTCCGGGGACTCCCAGTTACAATTTCTGAGTTCTGCAGCACTGCCAGTGCTCCTGTTTGCCATCCCCTTTAGGCATTACCTTGAAAATCTCCATTTTGGAGCTACATCTGGATACTCCCTTTAGACACACCCCTTGCAACTCCCTTAGTGTGCTCCCTTTGGAAGTTGCCTTTCTGTGCTACCTTCAAATGCTTCCTTTGGTGACTTCCTTAGGGTGCCTTCTTTGGAAGCTCCTTAGAATGCCCCTGTTTGCCACTCCCTTTTGGTGCTACGTTTGTATGCTCCATTTGGATACTCCCTTTGAAACTCCATGAGGCTGCTCCCTTCAGAGGTTCCCTAAAGGTGCTTGCTTTGGACGCTACTTTGGATACTTTCTTTGAAACTCTTTTAGCGTGCTCCCTTTGGAAGCTCCCTTGGGGTGCTCCTGTTTGCCACCCCATTTAGGCATTACCTTGAAAAGCCCCCCTTTTGGGGCTACCTTTGGATGTTTCCTTTGGACAACCCCTCTGAAACTCCATAAGGGTGCTCCCTTAGGATGTACCTTCAGGATGCTCCTGTTTATCTCTTTTGGACAACCTTTAGAAGCCCCATTTTGGGGCTTCATCTGGATGCTCCATTGTTGTAATTAGTTTGTTTGTTCTGTGACAAAAGTGATGTTCTCGTCGTCTTTGCATCCATGTATTTGGTCAACTCCGGGGACTCCCAGTTACGAAACTTTAAGTTCTGGTGTAAATGTAACGTAACATAATTTGGGCAAAGACTTCTTTAACCTGCTCCTGTTTACTCAAGCACGCCCTCTGCTCGAGTTAGTACCGCTGTCTTTAGTGAACACTGACTGTGCTGCTGATCCACCAACAAGGCTATGTTTTCTCCGCAGGTCTGGCTCAGTACAGCGGTGACCCAAAGACCGAGTGGCACCTGAACGCTCACCCGACCAAAGAGTCGCTGCAGGAGGCCATCGCTTACCTGCCGTACAAAGGCGGGATCACCATGACAGGTGATTTCTCAAGCTCTTTGTTCGATTAAGCTCTAAAATGTCATTAGATTCAATTAAATTTCATTTTTTATAGTGCCAAATCATAACATACATTATCTCAAGGCACTGTCGGTGTTTTCACTCTGGAGCTGCGTTTGTTTTTTCCGTCACAGGTGTGAAGAACGTGGACATGTTTGAGCTCAGGTCCATCGCCAGCGACCCCGACGAGAGCCATGTGTACTGCGTGAACGACTTCACGTTCCTGGTGGACATCGTGGACGGCCTCAGCAGTAACCTGTGCAAGAGCGTCAAGGGTCCAGGTGGGAACAGAAACCACACACAAAAAAATTCAGTCCTACTCTCATTCACAGATTCATACAGGTCATTAGATTCAATTAAGTTTAATTTTTATAGTGCCAAATCATAACATACATTATCTCAAGGCACTGTACATAGACAACATCGTGGGGAGCAGAGAAACCCAACAGGTCACACAATGAGCAAACACTAGGCATCACTCTTTTGTTTCTGAAGAACTGTACAGAAATAATGTGAATTAAAACTTCACGTAGGGCTGCGATCAACGTTTATTTTCATAATGGATTAATCTGTTGATTATTTCCTCAGTTAATTGAGTAATTGATGAAATGATGATGTTCTCAAATGTCTTGTTTTTGTCCACAAACCAAAATGATTAAATTTTAATGGTTTTCTTTATTTTATAGAGCAAAATAACTTGATTGTTATTGTTGTCTGTGTTTTCACTCTGGAGCTGCGTTTGTTTTTTCCGTCACAGGTGTGAAGAGTGTGGACGAGATTGAGTTCAGGTCCATCGCCAGCGACCCCGACGAGAGCCACGTGTACCGCGTGAACGACCTCAGCAGCAACCTGTGCAACAGCGTCAAGGGTCCAAGTGGGAACAGAAACCACACACAAAAAAATTCAGTCCTACTCTCATTCACAGATTCATACAGGTCGTTTTCGGTCAAGCTAACAGTCAGAACCTATAATATCCGATCACAAACTTTTGACGATATTTCATTATTTGCAATTACTTCAACAACCCTAATTTAGAGATTTTTTTCAAATTCTTCTTCTTATCTTGTTGTCATTTCCAAATTATAATTCTTGCTCTAGATGAAGACACCTTTAGCAGATAAATCAAATAAAAAAATGAATTGATTTAGATTTTTTATTTACTGGAGGTTTATGATGAGGGCGTCTCCACTATGTGGGTGAGATGGGAGAAGGTGCCCAGAGCCACCGGCTACATGCTGCTCTACAGACCCATCAGTGCCATCGAGTCACAGCTGGTTTATGAGGTAAAGAAATGACAGTGTTTTCAGCAAGTGAAGTACTTTGAACTTGCCTCACCAGACCACCTGCAAAGAGGTCTGAAACCTGAAACTCAAATCTGGATGCTACCTTTAGGAGTTCCTTGCTCTGATTTGCTACTCCCTTTTGGTGCTACCTTTGGATGTTTCCTTCGGTGACTCCCTTAGGGTGGCATCTTTGGAAGCTCCTTAGGATGCTCCTGTTTGCCCCTCCCTTTTGGTGCTACGTTTGGATGCTCCGTTTGGACACTCCCTTTGGACACTACCTTTGAAACTCTTTAAGCATGCCCCCTCGGGGTGCTCCTGTTTGCCACACCCTTTAGACCTTTAAAAGCTCCCTTTTGGGGCTACCTTTGGATGTTTCCTTTGGACAATCCCTTTTAGAACCCTAAGGGTGGTCCCTTAGGATGTACCCTCAGGATGCTAAAGGTTGCCTTTTGGTGCTACCTTCAAATACTTCCTTTTGGTGCTTCCTTTGAATGCTCTTTCTGGAACCACACTTTTGACACTCCCTTTGGAAGTTCCCTTGGAAATCTCCCTCTTGGACACTCCTTCTGGAACCTCGCTTGGGAGCCTCCCTTTTGACGCTCCCCTTTAGTGCTTTGGATCTTATTTTGGTGAAGTGTAACAAACTGGTCTTAATACAATGACACTGTATCTGCTCTCCGTCCTCCTGTAGCTACGAGTTGGAGGAAACATCACAAGCATTCAGCTGGAGCAGCTGATTCCCAACACGGTGTACGACATCACACTCCACGCGCTGTTCAGAGAAGCTCAGGAAGGAAGAGGAGTCACCTGTAAGTCGTACTTTATTTTTAAAGATGACATAAACACAGCAGCGCTTACGACAACTGACCAGGGCGTGAGAGGGGTTTTAACAGAAGTCTTAAAATATCATTGTATGGTCCAGGCTGTAAAATGAAATTATTGCAAATTGGTAGAAATTGAAGATAAAAAAAACTTTATATTTATATTAGTTTATATAAATAAATTAAAGTTTTGGTGCTAACTGAAGGCTACATAGGTTCCTGTATAATGTTCCCTTTTTTTTCTTTTTTTTTTGGAAAGGTGAACATAAGCTGTCGTTTTTTAAGCGCAGGAATTGAAAAGGGCAGCCACCCCTTTAGGCATTACCTTGGAAAGCTCCCTTTTGGGGCTACCTTTGGATGTTTCCTTTGGACAATCCCTTTGAAACTCCCTAAGGGTGCTCCCTTAGGATATAAAAATACAGGCAGTAGTTTTGGCTGCCTGTTTTGAACTTATATATACAGCTTGTTATTCGTGAATCCAGGATGGTTAAAGATTGACTGGACCTGTTCCCCCTTAGTGCCCAGGCCTCCTGCTGGAGTCCTGACCATCTCCGACGTGACCCACAGCACCATGATGCTCCGCTGGGACGCTGCTCCTGGAGCCGTGCACAAATACATGATCACGTACAAACCAGAAGGTGGCGACCTCAGTGAGGTGAGACTCGTGTTTTTTTTTTGTTTTTAAGGTTTTAAAAAAAACAAAAAACGCGACGAGATGTTAAATTGATGTCCTCATTTCCAACGGGAAGACTGTGAGCGTTTTTGGGCTTTATTTTCACCACGAGAGAAGTCATAGCACAACAGTTCCCGGTCCAACCTCATGAGTTAAGGGAAATTAAGTTAAGGCAAGATAAGTCAAGATGTGATGAAATAAAATGATTCTGCTGTTGTAGGGAAAATAATTGTCAATGTGTGAAGTGTTTACAGCCTGAGCTTTATTGTCAAGCTCTCTCTCAAGCTCAAGTCTGACCACTTTTTATACACCAACGAGCACTTTGTGCTTCCTCGTGACTCTATTACAACACTTATGGATGCATGCATGTGTGTGTGTGTGTGTGTGTGTTATCGGAAACACGATCAGGAATCCAAATATTTGTCTTATTGTGATGAAACAGCTGAAGCCACTCCATCAAGGCGTGTTCTTTTGGAGCATGTTTTTCTACCCAAAAACACTGACTCATCCAATTACTTCTCGGAATAACTGGGCAGTGAATTGACAATGTTTTCCTGGCTCCAGTGAGTCCAGCTGTGCGTCCTCTGCTGCCTCGTGTGGTCACTTTGTGTCACTGAGGGAAATCTGAACAAAGGATTTCAAACACTGAAGTGACAAAATAAGACATTTGAACTTAGTGATGGAGGCAGCAGTGGATCAACAACTCCTGTGTGCAAAACCCCCGCCTCACAAACACCTGTCTGTCTGCATGCAGATAATCTAGGGCTGTAACCTTCACACATCTCTCTCCACTGTTCACACTCATCTTTAATTTGGAGGGTCAGGTGTTCTGCTGCCTCCTCAAAGCACGAGAGCACCGGTATGCCAGTCCATCACAGGAAACCGGAGAACCCGGAGAGAGCCCCACTCTTGGCACCGGATCCGTCCCTCATTCAAGGCCCTTGTTTCAGACCAGGTCTCAAACCCGGGTCTCCGTGCCTGTGTCGTTTAAAGTCACTGATGTTGATATTTAAACCGACAGGTCCAAGTCAGCGGCGACATCACCTCCCTGCACCTGTCCAGCCTCATCTCCATGACCGAGTATAAAGTCACCGTCACCCCGGTGTACGACGAGGGACCTGGATCCCCGATGCTGAACACCATCGTCACGTAATTACTTTCTTCAAAACCAGATAATGTGTGTGTGTGTGGTTTATTCATTTAAAAATCCTATGTTCTCAGGTTTAATCCTAGAGTTCCTGGGTTCAATCCTGAATTTGTAAATCCTTGTTGTAAGGTTTTCAAAGTACACATTCCCAAACTTAATTCTAAATTTCTTACATGAACTCTGCTTGGCCTCCGGGGCAGATGATAATCCGGGTTCCCGGGCAGAGTAATCAAGGTCAGAGCCAACGAGATTATCTTCACACAAATCGTACAGATGAGGTCTTTACGGGATATTTTTGAAGGAACTTTTTGTCCACAATAACCCAAGTTCACGATGAATTTCCTGAAATCAAAGTTTTCTTGTTTTCTTACAGGTGAATCGCTAAGGAATTGCTCTAATCTGTGACCAAACTGTCCAATAGAACGCTTGAGGGGGAGTGGCTTTCATGAGAGTGGGGGGTGCTTCATATAGCTCTGCTACGACCTGCACTCGCTAACTTTCCCTGGATTATATATATGGTGCTTTTCCACTGCACAGTTCCAGCACTGCTAATGTTCTGCATCTACACAAACACAACATTACTGTTTTGTGACTTGTATTTTGGGGTTTTACAAATAAATATGTATTTTACATACATGTATATATGTGTATATATGTGTGTTTATATGTGTGTATAAATATATATACAGTGCCTTGTGAAAGTATCCGGCCCCCTTGAACTTTTCTACCTTTTGCCACATTTGAGGCTTCAAACATAAAGATATAAAATTGAAATTTTTTGTCAAGAATCAACAACAAGTGGGACACAATCGTGAAGTGGAACGAAATTCATTGGATAATTTATACTTTTTTAACAAATAAAAAACTGAAAAGTGTGGCGTGCAATATTATTCGGCCCCCTTGCGTTAATACTTTGTAGCGCCACCTTTTGCTGCAATTACAGCTGCAAGTCGCTTGGGATATGTCTCTATCAGTTTTGCACATCGAGAGACTGGAATTCTTGCCCATTCTTCCTTGCAAAACAGCTCGAGCTCAGTGAGGTTGGATGGAGAGCGTTTGTGAACAGCAGTCTTCAGCTCTTTCCACAGATTCTCGATTGGATTCAGGTCTGGACTTTGACTGGGCCATTCTAACACCTGGATACGTTTATTTGTGAACCATTCCATTGTAGATTTGGCTTTATGTTTAGGATCATTGTCCTGTTGGAAGATAAATCTCCATCCCAGTCTCAGGTCTTTTGCAGACTCCAACAGGTTTTCTTCCAGAATGGTCCTGTATTTGGCTCCATCCATCTTCCCATCAATTTTAACCATCTTCCCTGTCCCTGCTGAAGAAAAGCAGGCCCAAACCATGATGCTGCCGCCACCATGTTTGACAGTGGGGATGGTGTGTTCAGGGTGATGAGCTGTGTTGCTTTTACGCCAAACATATCGTTTTGCATTGTGGCCAAAAAGTTCAATTTTGGTTTCATCTGACCAGAGCACCTTCTTCCACATGTTTGGTGTGTCTCCCAGGTGGCTTGTGGCAAACATTAAACGAGACTTTTTATGGATTTCTCTGAGAAATGGCTTTCTTCTTGCCACTCTTCCATAAAGGCCAGATTTGTGCAGTGTACGACTGATTGTTGTCCTATGGACAGACTCTCCCACCTCAGCTGTAGATCTCTGCAGTTCATCCAGAGTGATCATGGGCCTCTTGGCTGCATCTCTGATCAGTCTTCTCCTTGTTCGAGATGAAAGTTTGGAGGGACGGCCGGGTCTTGGTAGATTTGCAGTGGTCTGATACTCCTTCCATTTCAATATGATTGCTTGCACAGTGCTCCTTGCAATGTTTGAAGCTTGGGAAATCTTTTTGTATCCAAATCCAGCTTTAAACTTCTCCACAACAGTATCTCGGACCTGCCTGGTGTGTTCCTTGGTCTTCATGATGCTCTCTGTGCTTTAAACAGAATCCTGAGACTATCACAGAGCAGGTGCATTTATACAGAGACCTGATTACACACAGGTGGATTCTATTTATCATCATCACTCATTTAGGACAACATTGGATCATTCAGAGATCCTCACTGAACTTCTGGAGTGAGTTTGCTGCACTGAAAGTAAAGGGGCCGAATAATATTGCACGCCCCACTTTTCAGTTTTTTATTTGTTAAAAAAGTATAAATTATCCAATAAATTTCGTTCCACTTCACGATTGTGTCCCACTTGTTGTTGATTCTTGACAAAAAATTTAAATTTTATATCTTTATGTTTGAAGCCTCAAATGTGGCAAAAGGTTGAAAAGTTCAAGGGGGCCGGATACTTTCACAAGGCACTGTATATGTGTATGTATATATGTATATGTTTCATTTGTTAATCTGTGTCAAAAGAATTGAGATCCATAGGAAGGAGATCGGAGTCAGCTCAGTGTCCAAACAAGGGTTTAATCTTGTACAAGAGGAGCATTCACAAAGCAACACACACAGGCCAGTTACAAAGTGAAGACTCCCTGTCTTGTAGGAAACACAAGGTATTTATCTGTCTCAATGGGTCAGCTATCACCCTGCCATAAGTCTCTATTCACAAGTCACATCAAACAGTTCCTAAAACAATACAAATGGTCACTGGTCACAAGTCGCATCAAACAGTTACATTAACAATACAAAGGGTCAATGGTCTCAGGTCACATCAAATGGTTGCATTGAACATTTGTCTTCATGTATTTACATGAGGTACATAATTCCCATAACATATCCCTCCTGTTTATGCTGATTTCCAGCATAATTTTAACAAATGTTGTAGAGTGTGAGAGCGAAAACCCTATCGAGCAGTTCAAAACATTCTAATTAACCATTTTCACAAAGCCGCTGCCCCTGCAACCACTCGCAGGTACTCCATTTGACAAGGCATAAAAGCATACATTCAAAAAAACATTTTGACTATATTGTTATCCCAAAACGAATTCAATGGAGACCAATTCAGAACACTACAACTTCTAGATTTCCTGTAGTACCATCATAATCAATAGAGTAAACAGCAATTATCCCTTAACACATGGTGTTCTTGTCTTCATCAAACAAGTTACCATATAGATCATCATTTGTCAAATCAGATGTAACATTTTCTGGTGCTGCATTCTTGTAGTCCTCTCGGTGGTCATCGGTGGTGGGGACTCTTTCATGCAGCATAGTTTTTTGTTGTTGTTTTTTTAAAGCGGTGTCCTGAGTCTCTGTAACAGTCCTCTCAAACAGGAATACAAAATCCACAAGTGATAAGAATATCAATCATCACAGCTACAGATAACGTATAGAACCTGCCCATTTTCCAAAGCCATCCAATCAGAGGTTCTTTGAAACCTGAATTTTTATCTTATTCTACAGATAAGGTTGTTAATCCTCCAATGCCTTAGTGATGCTGCCATCAGGTGCTGTATTATTTAGGAATAAATGTACAACACATATCTCCAAACATTCTACATTATACAGTACTCCTCCTTTTTCAGCAACATCATGTCTAAAGCCATCCTATCCTGCCATGCCAATAAACTAGTCTTATTTAACTCTTAATCTATGCCTCCAATTGCTTCCTTAGTGAAGTTCAAAAAATCTCTGTTGATTATAATACAAATTTTTATCCAATCCACATTTTTCGGGTTCACAGGTCGACTAAGTGGCTTTGTGACTATGTGTCCTGTTACAGATCTCACCTTCATACATTTACAGTGTTGAAGTGGCAATTTACTACCGCATTCATCTTCTCCAATTATTATTCTGCATGCTTCAGTATCGCATAGAAAACCAGTTTTATGATTATTAACCAACAGGGTGACTATGGCTTTTGGTTCATACTCAAAAATACTTCAGTGTTTTCTAGTGTACATACGTCTTCTTCCTCCTCATCTTCTGTGTCCTGGTATGTATGTGTGTGTGTGTGAGTGCATGACCTGGTTTATTGACTAGCCATGCCGATGAATCGTCAACTCGTCTGTGTCCTCCATTTCTTCTCTGCTGTGGAATTCCTGAAGAGATTACAGCATCCTACGTCTCTCCTCATAACTTCTGATATCTCCTGAGCTAATTGTCAAATACACTCAAGAGATGTCTATGGAAATATACATTATTCTATATTATTTCAGCCTTATAATTACTTAGTTTATGACCACTTCAGTTATCTTCTCATCACATCAACCACATCCACACAGCACACACCTCTTCTCCTATAATAAGTTTCAACAACACTTATACCCCAATTACTATTTTTTATTTAATTAATATGTTAATTTATTAGTAGTGTTGTTTTTATTAAAGGACCATCTCTCCACCAGCAGCTCTTCTGGCTTCACAGCCTGCAATGACCTCATGTCAAAACAAACACTCTGCAGCCTGAGCCTATGTTACCACGCACATAAAACAACACAAAGCCATGGCACACACATTAAAACATCACAGAACACAAAACAACACAAGACAACAGATCTTAAATTTTACTTTTAGTCTCAATTTTACAGTTGTATGTCGACAAATCTTAATTTTAACACTCTTTTTAAATGTTTTCTCTTCTTTTCATCCTCTGCTCTCAATATCTTCTTTACGTTGTCTCACTTCCTTTTCTTTCTGCTTCTGCCTCTTCTTACTTCCCCTTTGACTTCACCTCTATCTTTTCTACCAGTTTTTTACATTCTTCTACCTGTAATTTTCCTCTAAATCCATATTTATTTTCCCATCTTTTTATATACTTTACATTATCTAGTGCCTTTTGGCCCATTCGTTTTGCATCACCTTCATATTGAACCTCGTCAGGTTCACAACAACATTTATAACAACTATTACAAGTTCCCATTTTGACATAAAAATGACCTTCAATTTTATTTGTACTTTTATTTTATGGTTCCTTTTTTATTTTTTATTTTATATATTTTACTGGTCTTTTCATTTCTTCTTCTTACAGTTTATTTTAGGTCCCTGCCCTAAATCTAAGAGAGTCCTGCTCCCCCAAGTCCCTGACTTGCTTTACTTCCTATGGGTCCCGGACCCTGACCCCTTTTGTTTTCTCAGCCCTGCCTTGTTGATAAGGCTAGTAGCAGACGGGAAAAAACTGTTCTTGTGGCGTGAGGTTCTGGTCCTGATGGACCGCAGCCTCCTGCCAGAGGGGAGTGACTCAAAAAGTTTCTGTCCAGGGTGGGAGGGATCAGCCATAATCTTTCCTGCACGCCTCAGAGTTCTGGAGGCGAACAGGTCCTGGAGAGATGGAAGATTGCAGCCAATCACCTTCTCTGCAGACCGAATGACACGCTGCAGTCTGCCCTTGTCCTTGGCCGTGGCAGCAGCGTACCAGATGGTGATGGAGGAGGTGAGGATGGACTCAATGATGGAGGAGTAGAAGTGCACCATCATTGTCTTTGGCAGGTTGAATTTCTTCAGCTGCCGCAGGAAGTACATCCTCTGCTGGGCTTTTTTGATGAGAGAGCTGATGTTCAGCTCCCACTTGAGGTCCTGGGTGATGATAGTTCCCAGGAAGCGAAAGGAATCCACAGTGACAATTGTGGAGTCACAGAGGTTGATGGGTGCAGGTGAGGCTGAGTTCTTCCTGAAGTCCACGACCATCTCCACTGTCTTTAGAGCGCTGAGCTATCTAAGAGATCTAAAAGAGTCTCTAAGTCTCTAAATCTAAGAGAGTCCTGCTCCCCCAAGTCCCTGACTTGCTTTTAATTTAATTTAATTTAATTTAATTTAATTTAATTTAATTTAATTTAATTTAATTTAATTTAATTTAATTTAATTTAATTTTATTTTATTTTATTTTATTTTATTTTATTTTAATGAGCTAGGATCGATCCATTTCTGTACCGTTTTTTTCACTTCAGTAGAAGAATACCCTGACTTACAGTTTCTTTCGAAATCTGGCACCGCATATTCAGCTTACTGTTGTTACTTTTGAGCTGAATTTGTTTTTAAATTTAGAAATGGTTGTTTCTTACCCTTTTGATGATTTGAGTCCCTGACTCAATGTTTGTCTGGCTGATCCGTCTCCCCTCCTTGGTTGGCCCCGTCACTGTCCCACTCTTCACAGGACCTGGCCTCCCTGACCAAAACAGAGCTTTAAGAGCCCTGTGGTGGAGGACTTCTAGGAGGATTTCTTTTTTTCTTACCTCCGCCTTGCAAGGTCTTCAGGGCCGTTGATGTGAAGAGAGCGACAGATATTGGGGCCCCACGTTGGGCGCCAAGTTGTCAAAAGAATTCAGATCCATAGGAAGGAAACCGGAGTCAGCTCAGTGTCCAAACAAGGGTTTAATCTTGTACAAGAGGAGCATTCACAAAGCAACACACACAGGCCAGTTACAAAATGAAGACTCTCTGTCTTGTAGGAAACACAAGGTATTTATCTGTCTCAATGGGTCTGCTATCACCCTGCCATAAGGTGCAGACCCCCGCCTCTGTGGGTCTGTTATCACCTTGCCCTAAGTCTCTATTCACAAGTCACATCAAACAGTTCCTAAAACAATACAAATGGTCACTGGTCACAAGTCGTATCAAACAGTTACATTAACAATACAAAGGGTCAATGGTCTCAGGTCACATCAAACGGTTGCATTGAACATTTGTCTTCATGTATTTACATGAGGTACATAATTCCCATAACAATCTGTAACTTCTGTGTGTGCGTGTGTGTCAATTTATAATCTCAATATCATGACGTTCAGACGTCGCTGTCCAGCTCTTGATTCACACACATGCAGGTCATTCACCAGTAGAGGGCAGTGTTGTTCATGTGTTGATGTGAGGAAGAAGATTCTGCTGTTGAACTCCACCTGCAGGTATGTGATTATAACAACTGATGGACATGACATCACTATTCATTAATTCATTACATCACTATTCATGATATCACAATTCATTACATCACTATTCAGTAAAAGTACACAATTGTGGAGTAAAAGTACACAATTGAAATGTAGTGGATTAAAAGTACACAATAGTACAGTAAAAGTACACAATAGTATAGTAAAAGTACACGCTAGTGCAGTAAAATTACACAATAGTAATGTGGTAGAGTAAAAGTACACTATATTATAGTAAAAGTATACAATTGAAATTTAGTGCAGTAAAAGTACACAGTTGAAATGTAGTGGAGTAAAAGAACACAATAGTGTGTGTGTGTGTGTGTGTGTGTGTGTGTTCCTGCCACTAGAGGGCGACATTTACAAACAAATCAGTCAGAGTGGATTTTTAGAGATTAAACAAACAGAACTTTATATTAAGAAAATACTGATTTAATGTTTGTTAAATTCTCTTAAAGTTGCTTATTAAATCATTATTATTATTAATATTATTATCAATAATGCTTTTTAACGTCTAGGTTTTCTTCTGGCATCAGGCCACGCCCACCACAGTTTATTTCACACTTAAACAACCCTCCACCAATTTTATTATTATTTATAAAACTATTTTTTTAACCATTTGTATGTTCAAATATGAACTTTGTCCTTGTGGTGAGTGAACTTGCCACCAGGTGGCGCCAGTGCACTGATAATGTCACCTTCACTGGTTCAGAGTTTGTTTAAATGTGTCTGACATTGAATATATGTATATATATATATATATATATATATATATATACATATATATGTAAACATAGAAAGTAGTGTTAGAAATGTTGTTTTTACAACACAAACAACACTGCGATCTTTAGAATTTTGACTGTTTTTAAAATTCACTTTTAAAAAAAAGTCTCTTTTGTTTGACAAATATTAGTATATTTTCATTTTAGACATATAAATATTTATATATATTATATATGTATACATATATAGTTTTTAACTTATCCACTTATCTCTAAATATCTCTGTGCATTTCTCTGTAGTTACATATATATACAGTATATGTATATATACATAACTCTGTGTATTTCTCTTTCTCTCTCTACGTAAACACACACACACATGTCTATAAATCACATAACTCTTTCCATCTCTAGATCTCTTTGTATTTCATTATCTCTCGCTGTCTACAAATCTATCTTTGTGTGACTCTATAATCAGACATCACTCTCTCTCTCTCTCTCTCTATATATATATATCTATCTAGTAGTAAGTACCTGTAGTAGTACCTGTAGTAGTAGTAAGTACCTGTGTACTTCTATATAGATTATATTTACATACGTAACTCTTATCTCAACATATGTCATTATATCTCTTTATATGTCTGTAAATCTATCTTTACGTGACTACATATATTCTCTTCACTCATCTCAGTATGTGTGTGTGTGTGTGTGTGTGTGTGTGTGTCTGTCTATGTATCTCCACATATATCTGGATATTAATGTATCGTTCTTCACCTCCATGTGTTTATTTATCAACAGTATAACATGTTGGTTTATCTTTTATCTTCACTTTCACTTTGACAGAAAATCCAGCTGCTGGATAACAACTTTTACTCCTGTCTGACATCTTCCTCTTTCCTTCCATCCTCCTGTTACTGCTGCTGCTGCTGCTGTTACTGCTGCTGCTGCTGCTGCTGTTACTGCTGCTGCTGCTGCTGCTTCAGTCTCCTGTGGCCGAGACACACAGAAGCTTCTCCATCAGAGGAATGGAATGTAGAAAACTATGTAAAAGTTTCCGTGTGTGTGTCTCCCAGCATCATCTTTTTTTCTGCAGCAGCAGCAGTAACAGCAGCAGCAGCAGCAGCAGCAGCAGTAGTAGTGGGGCAGAGGCAGATCTGGGGGCAGGAGGAGCAGTCGGGGGTGGGATGCTGGTGGTGTTGGGGGTGGGGGGGTCAGATGTTGGGAACACCCCCCTGTTAAGAAGCAGACTGTGAGTGGATAGAATTCCCACTTTGGACGGAGCCTCACCAAAACCACACCGGACCACCTCACTCTCTCCCTGCCTTTTTCCCCGGACTGAGGACTGAGCGTCTGCAGCTGAGATTTTACCTTTTTTTTTTCTTCTTTTTCGTTCATCATCAAACCAAAGAAATCTTCATCTTTAGGTCAGTGATGCATCTCACACTTTACATACACGTATATGTATATATATATATATATATATATATATATAGATGAATTAGTGCCATTTTCTAGACTTCATTGTGTCTTAATTTTCCCACTTTGAAGCACTTTTGCTCGGGAATATTTCCTCCACAAACGTGTGGACGACACTTTACAGTTATTCTTCTCACCTGAGGAAGAAGACAAACAAAAGAAGAAGAAGAAAAGAGGTTAAAGTGTCAGAAAGAGTAGAAACTGGAAAATTCAAAGTCTATTAAAAATGTGGAAGTGTTTTTTTTTCTGGATTTCTGGATTGAATTCATTCAAACATGAACTTTTATTCTTTTATTTTACTCCACGTGAAGCAGATGATGATGAAGGTCTAACCTCCTCTTCCTCCTCTCGCAGCCTCATTCATGTGCTGCTGAGTTGCAGGAGCTGAAGATGAAGATGAAGAGCAGGTTTTCTCTGGTGGCGTCTCCACCGCTGCTGCTGCTGCTGCTGATGATGATGATGATGATGTTCTCCTCCACCCAGGCTCAGGAGCAAGGTAAGGCTTCTCCTCCTCCTCTTCCTCACCTTGATCTTCCTCCTCCTCACTGTGACTGACCTCAGCTCCTCTGTCTCCTCCTGCTCAACTGAGTTTAGTCTGAAAATAAAGGAAATAAAACTCACAAAGCGTTTTCTCCTCTCTGTCTTTGTCTCAGTCAGACGATGTTGTTAGAAAAGATGAATTATTTTACTTTAAAACTGTTCATTTACTTATTTATTAGTTACCAAAGCTGTTTAATTAACTAAATATTTTCCATTAAAGTAGCAAAAAAACGACGTCCCACAGTCGATGGTGGCGTCACAATGACGACGTAGGCTGAAACTATGTTAAAATGTAAGAAAAGCTCATTTTTGGCCGCTTTCTGCTCCTTTTGTGCTCATAATCTATCGTTTTTGTCATGAAAGGAGGTGAAAGAGCTTAAAAATGGACTCACTGAATAATCAAAGCTTGTGTGTTCGATGTTTCGGCATCAACTTTAACCTTTTAAAACAAAGTGTGCCTGTGGCTTCTTTTATTGTTCCCAGTCGCCTGCAATTAGTCAAAGTCAGATTATCCCATTATCTTATTAAACCTCATTATTGTTATTAGTCGAGAAGAAAATGATGTTAAATCTCCTGCTGAGTGTGATGTGAGGCGGTGGAAGAGGAGCGGTGTCGTTTGAGCTTCTTCACAGCAGGGGGTGCCCTCGCTCGCTCGCTCCTCCCTCATCTCTGACTGTAGCCCACAGAAGAAGAAGAGGAGGAGGAGGAGGAGGAGGAGGAGAGACCCAGACGGCACTGGGCCAACTTTCCTCTTGACGACAAAGTGTCATATTATTTTCCAGAGGTTTGGATTTTCAGGGTTTTTAGAAGTCGACGATGAAGATGAATCTTCTTCAGAGTGTTGAAAACATTTAAGCTCCACAGACCAGTGTGTGTGTGTGTGTGTGTGTGAGCAACATGAACTCTTTGTGTGGAGACAGAAGTCCTCGCAGCCGTGCTGCTGCTGCGCCGCGAGCCCTGAGTTGATTCACCAGGTTGGTTCCTCCTCTGACGTTCCTGTAACTTCACTTCACTTCACGCCTCCAGGTCAAGCCTTGACCCCCGAGTCTCGGCTTCACGATGATATTTTACCCTGATATTCTTCACCCCCGTACTCACTAATCCAACGGTTGGCGGTGTAGAAAAATAACAACAACAACCTCTCAGCTAGATCATTTTCGATATGTCGGGTTTTTTAGATTGTGTTTGTTTCAGGTTAGAAAATGAGAAACTTTAGAACCTCCAGGCCACAGGGGGGCGCTCTGACTCCAACATAATGTCATTTATTATTAAGAGAACCTTTCGCAGTGTTTTAATTGCGACTGCGACAATGTTCCTTTTCGTACGAATTTGTTGACCTTTGAAATGTTTCTAAAAATATCAAATCATTCATCGACTGGGAATTTTAAACTTTACGAATCTGTAAGAAAACCGTTGTATATTTGATCGCAATCTACGCACGTGAATTTTCCCAACGAGTTAGAGATAACATTTGCAACTGAAGCAACAAATGTGAATTACGTGAATTTGGCATTTTTTGCGATACTGGTTTTATATGTGAGACTGAACCTTTTTACCACTACAAATTCATCCTCATGTTTTGGTAGATTAAAACTTGTTGGGTACAGACGTTACACACTTCAGCTAACGCTACGTTAATGTTCTTAAATTTGCTGAAATATTTTGGATTTTTCTGTCTGTAATTGTAGCGAGCGCTAGCTTGCTAACACCTCAGCGTTAAATAAACATGTTGCATGATGGGTATAGCGAGCTAGGTTTTTTAACGTAGTCTGCGTTTGTTTATTTTAAACTTGTTTTCCACCCCAACCTGAAGAATATCATCTTAAAATATTTTTCTAAAAAATTAATTAATCTGGTTCTTTGTGTACATGGAAACTCCAAGTTGTTAAAAAACAAACAACTTTTCACGTACACCTGCATGATCTTCCATGACGTCATCACCATGACGATTCAAATGTCGGCTAACATCTAAAAAAAACAACCCAGTGGTTCTTTAAATTATTGTCCAGATCCTTAAATTCTGAATAGCGACATTTGGACAACTGAAATCTTTTTAAAGGTTCAATCTGGATTAAACAATAGTTTAAAGATCACTGGTCCAGAGAAAAAAAGACGTACACGTGTCTTCACTGACGTCGTGGATTCTTTTTTTCAAGGTTTGCAATGGAGACGAGGACAGCGATCGATCAGCTCTTTGTCCATTGTATAATCAATACTGAAGACTTTGATCCGATATGTGTGTCTTTTTGTTGTTGTGGTTGTTTGTCAATTCAACAGCAGGAGTTGGATTGAGGTCATGGACGAGCTGCTGGACGTCAGCCGCTCCATGTTGTAGTGACCGGGCGGGAAAAAAAAAAGAAAATTATAAAGTTTAAGAAACAATTTACGGAAAAAACGTGTTATGGGTCGTTGAGTTGAGTTTTTACCGAAGCACAAAAAGGTAAAAATCCATCAGTGACCAAAGGAATTCCCTTTAAATCTAACTCTCCAACTGTTTTTACATTTACTAATCCATTTATAGATCAGACAGCTCTATAAATGTCATGGAGGCCTGTGTGGAAGTACAGAAAAGGCCAAATCTATTCATTTTTAACTGGAATTCTGAACATTTAAAAAGACACAACACTATATTGGTCGTAAAAACAAAACATTTACGTTCTTGGCTCATGTGACATAAATAATTCCTTAAACCTAATTTCCTCTCATCTATAGCCAAAATCTTTGGTAGTTTATTTTTGCTATATTTACTAGTCCAGTTTACCGGCTTCCATGTCGTAAGTGAGTTCCTCATCAAATTGTGCCTTGAAATGGAACAACAGAACTCTAAAATTGCTAGCCAATGAAAAGCTAGCTAGCGTCCAGGTAATGTTAGCATAACGCAAAGAAGGAAAACAAAAGAAAATATGAAACATATTCCCTCTATACTTCTAAAATTGGATTATTTAACTTACTTTAGATACTTACTCAGATACTTGACACTTATGATGTTGTGAAGGCAGCGAAACTCAAATTTTTGCTTCCAAGAAGACAAAATTGGAGTCGTTTTTTTCTTCCCGCCCAGTTTGTCCTCACTGTTCTAAACTGTAGAAAGGTAGTTTTCTTGTTGTGTCATGTTTTGTTGTGTCGTTGCTTGAGTTGTTGACCGTGGCCAAACAAACTCAAACAGAAGTCATTTTTTGTTGTTGTGTGTCCAAAAATGGCTTCTCTCACACGTTTGTTGTCGTTTGGGTTTCCTTGTGTCGTTTTTGCTCCAGCAGTGAACGTTGTCGTGCTTCACCCTGGAAGTGTTGACTGTTGGCACATTCAAACATTCATAATTATACACACTCATAATCCTACACAGATTAACTGTGCCCGCGTTCTTTCCTCCTCTCTTTCTTTGCAGTCCACCCTCCGACAGATTTGAGGTTTAAGCTTTTAAACGAGAACACGGTGCAGGTGTTGTGGAGCCGACCACGGTCGAGGATCGATGGCTACAGGATACAAGTGACTTCAGACGCAGGTGGGTGCTCGTTTAAAGACGGCAAGTTCTGTCCTGCCGAGCCCTGTAACGTTACAGCTGCCATAAACTCGCCGCCGCCTGGCAAGACCCGACACTCCCCGCAATTATCTGAAGACTTCTGCTGACACATGCTTGGCTCTGAGCGCTCGAAATGATAAGAGGTTTTTTAAAAGAAAACATTATGGATAAGAGTAATTGTGCTGCGGCGCAACGTGACAGCGAAGAATTCACACATCACATGGTTCTAAAGGACGGTTAGCAGTGGAATCCTGCAAAATAACGGCCAGGGCTCAACATGTACGACTTAGTTTAGTTATTATACAACAAGAAAATACTCAACATGTTAAGTTTCAGGACCAAACTCAAGGAGCAAAATCTAAATGACAGATAGATACTGTAGATATAAACATGACACAGGAAACACGTTATTTACACGGTAAAATCTATTTGAAATATCTTTTTGGTTGGTTCTGTAAATATTTATTGGCAGTCACTGCAGGTGTTACATAACAACACAAATGTGTGTGCGTGTGACCTGAGCTACACAGACGCAACGTTAGCATTTCACTCAATAACTGCAGGCGTAGTCAAGTTATTATTCCAGATAATGGTGCCAGCTAGCTGACACAGCTTTAGCTTGTTCATGTCATATACGGCAGGTGTGAATGTTGCATTCTTTGATAGCAGTGCCAGCTAGCTGACAGAGCTATAAGATATAGTTAGCTTCTTGTTCTAATCCAATAACAGCAGGTGTGAATATTACATTTACAGTGCCAGCTAGCTGACACAGCGCCAACATTAGCTTCGTATTCTTGTCCAATAACGGCAGGTGTCAACATTGCATTCTATGATAGCGGTGCCAGCTAGGTGACAGAGTTATCAGCTATAGTTAGCTAGTTCTAATCCAATAAGTGCAGGTGTAATTGTGTTAAAACTAATTGACACACTCAAATTAGCTATTTTTTATTGGTGCAATTACTGTAGAACTTAGTAAGTCAAAAACATTGTTAATGTTAGCGCTATAGGTAGGTTTTAGGTTTTAAATGTTACCTCTCAATTTAAATTTGGTTACTGCCGAGATGTTATAATTGTTGTACATTGTTAACCGGCTAACTAGTTCACATTTTTCAGTTTGATAGCAGCTATTATTACTAACTAATATTGATTTTGTCCAAAAAGTGCACTTAAATTACGTGTAAACACTACTCTGCCCATAATATGTTGAATCCAAAAGAATAGTAGTTTTGTTTGCTAGCTAAACTAGCTACCTTGACATTTCTTTAGCGGCTAAATTGCGATTCCGACTACAGCTGGAACTGGAATGCACTGTGAACCGTAGGCTAACTGATCAAGCTAATGCTAACTTACATATTTAACCTCTAAATTTAAATCCGCAGCTCACGCAGCGTTTGTTTGCTAGCTAGTTTAGCTAGCAAACAAAACTACTATTCTTTTGGATTCAACATATTATATACAGAGTAGTGTTTACACATTATTTAAGTGCACGTTTTGGACAAAATCAATATTAGTTTGCATATCTAACCTAAGCTTAGCTAATTAATGACCATTTTGAGTAAAAAGTGATTCATTAAAGTAGTTAACGAAACAGCTGGTGATTTTCGGGTATTGATGCTAAACTGTGATGTTACTGTCGCCCTCTTGACTCTGTGAACTTTACTACAAGTGTGTGTATACGGACGTGTAATTACGACACATAAACTGCTGAGCTTTTCATGAATCATGGGATGTGTGATTAATTTCCCTTGAACAGCCCAACTGAAACATCTGAAGTAAATAATTGTTGTGGTCTTAATGGAAGATTTGGGTTAATATCGTGTGTTTGTTTGGATTCATAGGACTGTGGGGAGTTTTCATTAAATGAAATGAAATTGTTACTCTGCTCTTCCACTCCTCAGGTCAGTGCTGGAGCTGGAACTAAGGTCCTGTTTTTGACTCTGGAGAAAATGAAGTGATGCAATTTTTTCCTAATGGCTTCCCTCTGACTTTGTGAATTCCTGCAGGAGAACCGACAAAAGAATTCTCTCTCCCTGCATCTGCGACAAAGACCTCCGTCTCAGACCTGAGTCCAGATGTGGATTATGTCGTAACAATAACGGCGTATGTCGGATTGGAGGAGAGTCTGCCGGTCTCTGGCCAGATCACATGTGAGTGTGTGTGTGTGCTTCACAAACATCCCAACAAATCCAAGTTGTTCAGCAGCTGGTCAGTATTGGCAGGAAGTCGCCATGGCGACGACCTGCTGCAGTCTGAAAAACAAACTGTCTCTCTCAACACCTAAATACACCCGGCACTAAAGTGGACATAAATCAAAAAGAAACGCCACATAAATCCAAATAAATCCAAATAAAAGCGACATCTTCAACAACATTCTCGGAATACACGGTTTTATTTACGTGTTTAATCACTGAAAATCACTTATAAAGCGCCGCTTGTGGGAAATGTTTGTGATGTGGACGACAGTGAACGGGGAAACTCGTTAATACACACAATTCTGTAGAATTTGTACAAAATGCTGTAATAAGAGTTCCCTAACTGTTGATTCACGTGTGAACTAAACATGTCGTCATGTTATTCAAGTGAATTGTTTATGGAAGTCGAGAAAAAGCCTGACTTCACCTTTATGAACTCTCCCTGTGACCCTTAAACAACCCTTAAACAGAGACTTACTCAAAACATGAAAATACTGCCTATTTAATGAAAAGTGATCTAAAGTGTTTTTGAGACGTTTGTGGAGTTTAAAGCTTTTTTTTATAAAACATTTATCACAATAATATCTTTTATCAAGATAAACACAACCTAACATTTCCACTATCTCACTTTGAAATAAATCATCAATGACGTTTTATTTCCAAAAAAATAAGTAGAAACACAGTCTAAAGCGTCAGACATTCACTCACTCACTCACTCACTCACTCACTCACTCACTCAGACACTCACTCATTTACACACTCAGACACTTGGACACTCGCGTTAATGAAGATTTTTTTTATTTTAGCGTTAGATTAATTTACAGATTAATTTGCAGATTAATTTACATATTAATTTGCAGATTAATTTGCAGATTAATGTACAGATTAATTCACAGATAAATTTGCAGATTAATTTGCAGATTAATTTACATATTAATTTGCAGATTAATTCGCAGATTAATTCGCAGATTAATTCACAGATTAATTTACAGATTAATTCACAGATACATTTGCAGATTAATTTGCAGATTAATTAACATATTAATTTGCAGATTAATTTCCAGATTAATTTGCAGATTAATTCACAGATGAATTTGTAGATTAATTCACAGATTAATTTGAAGATTAATTTACAGATTAATTTGCAGATTAATTTACATATTAATTTACAGATTAATTTGCAGACTAATTTACAGATTAATTCACAGATTAATTTACAGATTCATTTGCAGATTCATTTGCAGATTAATTTACATATTAATTTGCAGATTAATGTACAGATTAATTCACAGATTAATTTACAGATTAATTCACAGATAAATTTGCAGATTAATTTACATATTCATTTGCAGATTAATTCGCAGATTAATTTGCAGATTAATTTGCAGATTAATTCACAGATGAATTTGTAGATTAATTCACAGATTAATTTGTAGATTAATTTACAGATTAATTTGCAGATTAATTTACAGATTAATTTGCAGATTAATTTACAGATTAATTTGCAGATTAATTTTACAGATTAATTTACAGACAGAAAAATTCCTGTTGTGTTTTTTATTCTGTATAAATGTAAAATATAATATTCAAATATTGAGGCTGAGCTTGGAAACAGCAGCAGTTTAAAAAAAAAACAATCAAACCACAAGCAGCATTCAGTGAGTTTTCCTTAGTTTTTACAGGATCCTGATCAGCAGATGGCGCTCACCCAGTTGTCATGGTTTCAAACTCTTTTACTTCACTTTACAGTCTCATCATCTCAAGTCCACACACACACACACACACACACACACACAGGAAACTCTGGCACAGCTGTAACGACTGGCTCGGCTCAGCTGGGGTCGTGGTGAAAAAAAACCCAAGGGGCTTTGTTTAAAGACCGTTTCCACGGTGACGAGGAAATCACAGTCTCACATAAATCCACATAAACGTCTTTAAAACGCTGAAATAAAATAAATATCACCTCCGAGTTTCCCAGAAACCATGTGTTACCATGAGTCATCAGTGATGTCAATCTAACTAAGTATTTCTACTTAGTTACTGTACTCAAGTACAAAACTCACTCACTCATTTACATACTCATTCACTCACTCATAGTTAGACACTCACTCACTCATATTTAGACACTCACTCACTCATAGTTAGACTCGCACTCACTCATATTTAGACTCTCACTCACTCATATTTAGACACTCACTCACTCATATTTAGACCCACTCTCACTCAGACACTCACTCACTCACTCACTAACTTTCTAGCGTTCCATTTGTAGACGGAACTCGGAAATTTCCAGCTGGGAAACTCGGAGCAGCCTCACACACACACACACACACACACACACACACACACACAGTGCCGTTTAATCCTCATAAAATGAAGCCACATCGCTCAGCAGAGACAGAACTGCGTGATCGTCTCAGCTGAGGTTCATAAAGCAGAGCAGTCTCAGAGCGCTACATAAAATGACGTCAGTACAAAATCAATCAATAAATAAATAAATAAATGAAGATTAAAACATCATAAATGTATGAACACAACAACAACAGCCTCTGGGCTGGAAGAATAAAAGTCACGCACACAGACAAACAAACAGAAGACGATACAAACACATGCTTTGTTTTCTTGTTTCACAGTCGAGTCGAGCGGCAGAGAATCGTCCAGGACGTCACAACCTTCACACGCTCTCAGTAAGTCTCTCTGTCGTGTCTCCACTTTACCAGGCAACACTGTCCTCCTCGGCTGCTGGGCGGCGTCCATCAGCCTGACCTCAGCGAGGAGGGGAGGGGGAAGGGGGGCGGAGGAGGGAGGGGAGGGCGTTTTCCCGCCACACAACACCCCATTGTGCAGCAATCATAGAAAATTAGGCCCCAATAAAAAATCTCTGAGGTGTTCAGTCATCAGCTCGCTCTCCTGCCAGTGAGGAGGAAGCTGTACCGCGAACCACCCGCCACTGTGGGGGCGGGTGGTTCAAACAGAACAAGGGGAAGCCCCGCCCCAAAGAGCTGAGGGAAAGTGGAAACAGTTACAGATCGTGGTTTTTACAGCAGAGCTGCTGAGTCGCAGTTTCCCCTGATCTGATTCATTTTTGGGCAAATCTGTGCTACAATTAGTCTGATCCAAGAAAATGAAGCCAACTGTACAAAATACATGAGGTCATACTCACTCATTCACTCACTTACTCACTCACTCACTCACACTCACACTCTCACTCACTCACTCACAGTGTTCCACATCATGAGAGCAGAGATCACTGTTGTTAAAATAAAGCAGAAGACGAGTTGAGTTTGATACAAAGTTTGCGTGTAATTGTGCTGATGATTGTGTTACAGTGTTTCCTCACAGCTGTGTCGACCTCACTCTCTCTGTCACTCTGAATCATTCTCCCCTCCCAGAATGCTCGGCGGGCGCCGTTGCTGACGTGGCGTTCTTGGTGGACGGCTCCTGGAGCGTGGGCCGGCCGAACTTCAAATTTGTGCGTAACTTTGTGTCGGCGGCGGCCGGAGCCTTCCAGATCGGCGAGGACAGGAGCCGCGTGGCGGTGGTGCAGTACAGCGACGACGCCAGGACCGAGTTCAACCTCAACACGCACCTGACACGAGCGGCGCTGCTGCGCGCCATCGGCTCGCTGGCGTACAAAGGAGGAGGAGCCACCATGACAGGTACATTTGTTTACTTCTAACAGTGAGAAAAAGATGTGGACGTGTTCTTTAGACATCGTAGACTTAAACTTCAGTCGTTTTATTTGTTTTCCGACAGGAAAGTGAAGTTTGTAAACCACTCACTCTCCCACACCAAAGCCCATAGAGAAAATCAGTGATTTTAACATCACAGCACACAGGAGCTGTTGATCCACCTTTTAATTTTCGGCATTAGAAATCTTGCGTTTAGATTGGCCTCAGTGACACAAAGTGGCCACACGAGGCAGCAGTAGACCAGCAGCTCCTGTGTCCCCGCGAGCTTAAAGCACGTTTGAGTCTACGATCTCTCAAGAATATGTCAGGCTGGTTCTCAGCAGCAGGGGGCGCTCACAACACAGTCAGCATTGACTTCACACAGGCTGCTCGTTTTCTCTCGTTCAGTTTACAGAATGACAGCTGTTGAATATTATTGAATTATACATTTTTCCTTCCTATTTTTCTATTTTAAAACGAGTCTGTTTCTCATCGTTTGAGGATGATTGGGATCAGACTGTGCCAGTCTCGTCTTCTCTGTCACACAGTGATCCCAGCTCAGTGAGGACCTGTCTGTCTGTCTGTCTGTCTCTCCAGGCGATGCCCTCGACCACATCCTGAGGAACACGTTCACCGAGGCAGCTGGCGCCAGGACGGGTTTTCCTAAAGTCCTGGTGATCGTCACCGACAGCAGATCGGAGGATCCAGTGGAGAGCTACGCCAAGCAGCTCCGCGGCCGCGGGGTGGAGGTCTTTGTCCTCGGTACGGAGCCAGAGCCGCAGCTTTTTTAACATTCAGCACTCAGTACATTTTCCATCTGCATCCAGTGCTTTTAACAAAAACAACCTGTGGTGACATAATAATGGAACACGGTTACATTCCTGCCTCATTAACGTTACGAGCGAGTGATAGCAAGTTTTTATGAATGTTTACGCTCGAGGTTCAGTCTCAGACTTTCCACAAACTCAGGACAGGAGACGCAGAAGTGGGCTGTTGCCATGGCGACAAAGAGGTTCTGCTTCTTGAGTAATAATAATAACAGCAGCAGCAGCTCATACTTTACGGTCGTCGCTTTGCGACACACACACACACACACACACGTATGTGAAACGTGTCCCCGGGTCTTTGCGGGAGAAGCTGTAAAAGTCCACTTCTCTCAAAGGAAAACAAACACTCTGTGTGATCGACTCGGCCGTTAGTTTGCTGGAGCGTCTCCAGGCGTTAAGAGCTTTTTAATGAGGCGGCGGTGACGACACAGGAGCTCTGCCTCCGATCAGCCAGAGGCAAGAAAAAAAAAGCCTGCAGAGTCGGGAGTTGTGAAATTCCATGCAAACACAATAGCGAGGATTTCGAAGTTGTCTAAATCAATTTTGCTCCCAAATATTTTCCGCTTGATTTGTCTGACAAGACGATTTACGCCTGTTTGATTTAAACCGTCGTTAAAGTGACATACTGAAGAACTCTCACTCTGTTTTACCTTGAAACTGAGTCGTTAACCCTTCTGTCTCCGTCCTGTCGTGTCTCCGTGCTGCTGCCGTTTCAGGGATCCATCAGGCCGACGAAGCCGAGATGAAGCTGATGGCGTCCGTGCCGCACAGAAGTCACGTCTACAACGTCGCCAACTTCGACGTGATCAAGACCGTGCAGAGAGAGCTGGTGATGCAGGTGTGCGCCGGCGTTGACGATCAACTGGGATCACTGGCCAGTGGAGAAGAAGGTGAGCTGTGGTGAAAATAAAACGCCCTCTCTCAACGCCTGCTGTTTCAGAGCCGCTTGTCCGACGATGACTGTGATTGTGGTTGTTGCAGTCATTGAGCCGGCCTCGAATCTCCAGGTCCTGGAGGTCGGCTCCAAGGTCATACGCGTGTCCTGGGACGCTTCCATCGGAGACGTCTCCGGATACAAGGTGCAGATGATTCCCATGATGATTGGCAGCAAGCGTCAGGAGCTCTACCTGGGCCCGACGCAGACGTCGGTGGCCGTCAGAGATCTGTCTCCAGACACTGAGTACCAGATCAGTGTGTTCGCTCTGAAGGGCTTGTCTCCCAGCGAGCCAATCACAGCCCTGCAGAAGACAGAGACGGTCAAAGTGTCCATGGGTGAGTACCAAAGAATGTGAGGAACCCAGAGGAATAGGTCAAAACTACCACAAAGAGACAAAAGAAACAACACAGAGACTCAAATCTACCACAAAGAGACAAAAGAAACAACACAGAGACACAAATCTTCCACAAAGAGACAAAAGAAACAACACAGAGACACAAAACTACCACAAAGACACAAAAGAAACAACAGAGACACAAAACTACCACAGAGACACAAAAAAAACAACACAGAGACACAAAACTACCACAAAGACACAAAAGAAATAACACAGAGACACAAATCTACCACAAAGAGACAAAAGAAACAACACAGAGACACAAAACTACCACAAAGAGACAAAAGAAACAACACAGAGACACAAAACTACCACAAAGAGACAAAAGAAACAACACAGAGACACAAAACTACCACAAAGAGACAAAAGAAACAACACAGAGACAAAAAGTCTACACAACTACAGAGAAACACAAAAATACCACAGAGACACACAAAATGACAAAAAATAACCACAAAAGACACAAAATGCAACCAAACAATGATCATAGAGAGATATCAAGCAACAAAAAGAGACAACACAAAGACACACAAAAGGACAACAAAGCCTCAATATAACTGAGAAAGTCAATGATCAGATGTTTGTGTTGTTCTCTGTAATCGTTGTGTCCAGAATGTTCTCTCGGCATGGACGTCCAGGCTGACGTCGTCCTCCTGGTGGACGGCTCCTACAGCATCGGTTTGGCCAACTTTGCCAAAGTGCGAGCGTTCCTGGAGGTGCTGGTGAACACCTTTGACATCGGGCCGAACAAGGTCCAGATCAGCCTGGTCCAGTACAGCCGCGACCCGTACACCGAGTTCTACCTGAACTCTCACCACGACCTGTCCGCCGTGGTCAAGGCCGTCCGGTCTTTCCCGTACAGAGGTGGCTCCACCAACACCGGCAGGGCCATGACCTACGTGAGGGAGAGGATCTTCCAGGCCACCAGGGGCTCGCGCACCAACGTCCCCCGCGTGACCATCCTCATCACTGACGGCAAGTCCTCCGACGCCTTCCGGGACCCGGCCACCAGGCTGAGGAACTCAGACGTGGAGATATTTGCAGTGGGCGTGAAGGACGCGGTGCGGTCTGAGCTGGAGGCCATCGCCAACCCGCCGGCAGAGACACACGTGTACACGGTGGAGGACTTTGACGCCTTCCAGAGAATCTCCACGGAACTCACGCAGTCCATCTGCCTGAGGATCGAGCAGGAGCTCCTCAACATCATCAAGAGACGTGAGTAAGACAGTCTTACCCTCTATGCCGATGACTCTCTGCTGCACGTGTTACGTCTGCTTTTCGGTTCTCCTGGTTCGTCACGTTATTTGTTTAACATCGGCCAAGCGTGAAGAGTTAGCTGGTATCTGAACCCTTTACAATGGATCCTGGCTTTAGCAGCAGAGGAACTGTAGAACCCATGGATTGGTGATGATAGGTTAGAGGAGAGAGTCTGTGAATGCCATGTCTGATGGTTGAAACCTTTGATTGATCTGACTTTTTAAGAAAGTTCCTTCACCTGTTTTTTGGATGTCTTCTTCTTCTTTTTCTTAATCTTCTCTAAGTCATCGTCCATAACTCACTGATGGCGTCACTGACCTCTGACTCCAGAACTCAGTTGTCGGCCAGTTATTGTTGGACTTTCCCATTTTCTGCTAATGTCAGTTCGTCATCCTCGTTCCTTCGTAAAGTTGCGTTACTGCCTCCTATAACTTTCACTTTCCCTCCCGCCATAACCTCCTCTTTTAAGTGACTGATTCCGGTTTAATCCAGAAGCAGTGTAATCCATGTGATCCTAGCGGACACTCCAGTGAGCCAGTGATATCAGATCATTGATCCCATGACTCAGCAAAAAGATTCGGTACAGTTTATGGATTACCTGACACTCGAGTGAAAATATAGTTTGTTGTTTTAGAGAATTAGCTTTGTTCTCGAACTCTGGGACTTGTTTTTAGTAGCATGCTAACACTTGCCTTGTATAATTTGTGGTATGTGCCAGTTTTTTTTTTTTTGTCAGACGAGTAAAATGCTTCTAATGGCTGAGGAGAAATAAAAACCTGGTTTCTGAAGCCAGTTTCAGATGAGTGTGATTAAGCTAACGTTGATTTATCTTGTTGATTCTTTCAGTTGTCTCAAAATATGCCAGTTTTCTCCAGCCGTCGTCTGTCTCAACTTGTCTTCTTAAAACATGGTTTCATCGAACGTGATGAGCTGAAACTCTTACTTTGATAATGAAGACGGATAGTTTGTAGTTCAGTGTGTTTCTAATAACGTCTGGCGTCGGGACTCGAGTTGTCAAAGAGAAACTTGTTCGTTACCACGATTGGGAACATTTGTCGTGATTAAAACAACATTTCAGTGACAATCAATTACTGCAGCTCCCCCGGCGAGCCCAGAGACTATACCATCGCCATGACTTTCATGTCAGCCCTCGCTGCCGAAGCCTCCTCTTTTACCTCAATGTGTGAAACACATGTTGTGCGTTTGATCAGCGAGGGCAGGGAGAGTTCCTGCATGTGTGGAAACATCAGAACTGGGTCACACGGCGGTTTTGAAGACACTCTTCTTAACGGAGTCTGAACACCAGATGACTCTGATGTCACCACATCAGCACCTTTCAGACTTGTCGTCCGTCACGTGTCCGTAAACACGTCCCGACTGCGAGACGCTCGTCGAACATCTGGTAGTCAAGTTTGGACAAGCGGGTTAAAGGACTAAAATCACTGTGTGACTTCTAATTCTGTCAGGGCAGAGTGTGACTCACAGCAGCTTTGATTACTGATTATGTAAGTCTTATATAATCGCCACTTTAAGTACACAGGAGCCTGCAGGAGCTGCTCTGTCACAACTTCCATCCAGGACAATGAGCTTCCACAGCAGGGCGTTCCACAGCGGGGCGTTCAACAGTGGGGCGTTCCACAGCGGGGCGTTCCACAGCGGGGCGTTCCACAGCGGGGCGTTCAACAGTGGGGCGTTCCACAGCGGGGCATTCCACTGCGGGGCGTTCTACAACGGGGCGTTCAACAACGGGGCGTTCAACAACGGGCGTTCCACAGCGGGGTGTTCAACAGCGGGGTGTTCCACAACGGGGCTTTAAACAGTGGGGCATTCAACAGCGGGGTGTTCAACAACGGGGTGTTCAACAGCGGGGCGTTCAACAGCGGGGCGTTCAACAGCGGGGTGTTCCACAGCGGGGCGTTCAACAGTGGGGCGTTCCAACAGATGGACATGTTGTAGTTAAAGCAGAAATATGCAGGGTTTTCAAAGTCATTGTGACGGTTAAATGTCTTGTTGCACTGTCTCCACTGCCCCCCACTGTCTGTTTGTGGAAAACCAGTCAGGATCAAGCATTCTCGTGACAAACACACACAATGTAGTGGTCTGGTTTGGTACAGTGCGGTACATGTTTTCTTGCGCTTCGATTAGGAATGGTACCAAAACGTTCCGTTCTTTGGCGCCTGTTGCTTGGGCTACCAGAGTAAAGTGGTACGGTCAGCTGATTGGGTAACGAAAAACGTCACTCACTTGCGATCCTTGACTTGACTTTGTCTTGTTGAGATGTTGAAATGTCCACAAATGGAGCTGCTGGACGTCCTCCATTGTTGTGTGTGGGTTTGTTGTCGCCACAACAGTACGTCGTCATGCTACACGGCCGTCTGGCACCGCCCACGTCCACCAAATAAAGGTACAGTCCTCAGTCAAGTCTGACCTGGGATTTTGCCGTAGCAAACTGACTCGTACTGTACCAAACTGAACCGTACTGTACCAAACAGTACTGTACCAAACTGAACCGTACTGTACCAAACTGAACCGTACTGTACCAAACTGTACTGTACCAAACTGAACCGTACTGTACCAAACTGAACCATACTGTACCAAACCGTATTGTACCAAACTGAACTGAACCGTACCAAACTGTACCGTACTGCACCAAACTGAACTGCACTGTACCAAACTGAACCGTACTGTACCAAACTGAAGGTTGTGTTGTGCTTCCATGTGTGCAGGGCTTCAGTGAGACTTCCTCTGACTTTCTTAAACCTAAATGGACCGGAAACATAAATGTTTTCATCTTTTTGGGGAAGTTCTGAGGAGTTTATGAGTCAACACCAGGCTCAGTCATCTGTGTTTTCTCTGCTACGTATCTTTAATGTTTGACGGATAACACCCTGTGAAGCCGTTTATCATACAAGTCACGACAAAGGATGAACTGATCACGCTTGTACTTGACCCAAACATCATTGAGAACACCCACAGATATCACATGGAAGCAGAGCTCAAGTCAACATGTCAAAATGTTTTAATTAGAGGTGTGACTTTTAGTTTTTTTTTAGTAAACGACACCTCTTCCTTACCTTAAAGGGATAGTTCAGGATTCGGGGTATGGGGTTGTCTGAGGTCTTGGCACAGAGCCCTGGTGTTACGTACAGAGAGAGTTGGCTGTAGATGAGCGAGTGCAGGCTCAGTGAAGTACGTCATAAACTGATATTCACCACTTATGTGTCAGCTGAAGCCTACAATATCACGAGAACATGTGCACCACAAAAGATAAAGAACCTCAAGTTTTTGTTGCTTCGCAAAACCACTCACTCTCTCACACCAAACCCCATAGAGAAAATCTGTGATTTTAGCTCACGGGGACACAGGAGCTGCTGGTCTACTGCTGCCTCGTGTGGTCACTTTGTGTCACTGAGGTAAACTTGTATGCAGGACTTTTAATGTCGAAGTGTTAAAATTAGACATTTGAACTTAGTGATCGAGGCAGCTGTGGATCAACAACTCCTGTGTGCTGTGATGTTAAAATCACTGATTTTTTGCCACTTAACAAAAGACTCGGCTTATAAAATCTTCATCAGTTTAAGTCTACGATATCTTTAAGATCAGTTCACGCCTTTATCTCACTGTCAGACACACTTTTCCAACAGGAAACTGAAGTTTGTAAACCGCTCACTCTCCCACACCAAACCCCATAAAGAACATCAGTGATTTTCGCAGCACACAGGAGTTGTTGATCCACTGCTGCCTCCATCACTAAGTTCTAATGTCTTATTTTGTCACTTCGGCGTTTGAAATCCTTTACTCAGAGTTCTCTCAGTGACACAAAGTGACCACACGAGGCAGCAGAGGACCAGCAGCTCCTGTGTCCCCGCCAGCTAAAATCACTGATTTTCTCTATGGGCTTTGGTGTGGGAGAGTGAGCGGTTTACAAACGTTTGTTTCCTGTTGGAAAAGTCTGTCTAACAACACAATGAAGTAGAAAACACATTCTTAAGATATTTCATGCTTAAGCTAAAGTTGATTTACCACCTAAGCTTTGTATTGAGTGGCTAAAATCTGGGTTTTTTTCAACGATGTCTTTAACTGCTTCAGTATACCAAACATCAGTGTCACACAAAGATATGTGAAGAACGCACAGACTTTGTGTTGTGATGTTTTCGCCATAAATTAAGATTTTATCAGGGTTTTTTTTTTTTGCCAAATAAACTCGACTAATTAAAAAAAGCCAGCATTTGTCTACAACTTCCATCTGTGTCTGTTTGTGATTAGATGTGAAAAGTGTTCAGTGTCAGTGTGATTGATTTTGAATGTTTAAACTGTTTCTCCAGAACTGGTCCAGCCGAGGGCGCTGGCCTTCTCCGACGTCAGCCCCAGGAGCTTCAGGGCCTCGTGGGAGATCGACGCCAACAACGTCGAGTCCTATCTGGTTCAGTTCAAGCCGGCGGACGACGCCGAGGGACATTACATCTCTATGTCGGTGCCGGGGGAAACACTCACCGCCCTCCTGCCGCACCTCGTCCCACTCACTCGCTACGAAGTCAACGTTTACGCTCAGTACGACAAAGGAGACAGTTTGCCCGTAAAAGGTTATGAAACCACCACAGAAGGTATTTGAAGTCTAGAAGTCGATCTTTGTTTTAATCAAAGAGCATTCAACACTAAACCTCACTCACGTGTCGCAGAACAAGGCCCAGTGCGGAACCTGCGAGTGTCCGAAGAGACCACAAACAGCTTCCGCGTGTCGTGGCTGCCGGCGCCGGGAGCCGTCACTCGATACCGGCTGAGCTACGAGCCCACGGACGGCGAGAGCTCCGTCCTGGAGACGACCACCGACGGCACTGAGGCGACGACCGTGCTCCAGCAGCTCCGCCCCCAAACGACATACCGCGTCACTGTCACGCCCGAGTACCAGTCCGGCCCAGGAGTCCAGCTGCAGACCGAAGGCACCACCAAAGAAGGTGAGTGAAGATTCACGATCAGTGTAAGAAGTTGATCTAGAGATCACTTTACTCCCGGTGAAGCTGCACTTCACTGGCTCCCGGTTCGTTTCTAGCAATATTATAAGGTTATATTATAACCTTTTTAGACTTTAGATAAAGTGATGAATACAGACGACTGCCCCCTGCTGATCGTGAAAGTTATTAGCAGAAGCTGTGCGATCTAGAGAACGACGACGTTGTTGTTCTTCTTCTTTTCCAACATCCTCACAGGTGTTTTAGCAACGCGTTTGGCAACGTTTTGTTCTGATTTCTCTTTTTTGCATGTTAAACACTGCCACCTGCTGGTGGTTATTAAACCTCATGTAAATTGCCGTGTCTGCAGGGACCGAGGTGAAGTGAGTTGACGCAGCTAATGGCTTCCACGGCCTTTTGTTGTCGGCGCTCAGCGTCACGCCTCCTGGCCTTCAGTCAAACCAGAGAGAATGAGAACTTACACTTTTATCCCATCAGATACGTTCCTTTTGTAAACCAGAGATTAAAAAACAGCCAAGAGTTTAAACATGTGATGATCAACAGATGCTAGATGAGGCTTAGAGGCTGCGATAGCTGTAGAGGCTTTTTGTTCCAAATGCGATCTCTGAAGCTGTGAGAAGCCCAGAGAACAGAGGAAGTCGCTGGTTCTGATCCACACCAGCTGCCTGCAGATCCTGGAAGACAAAAACATTCAAATGCACATTTAAAGCCACAACATTTGGGGCTCATTCGCACGTCTTTTCGGGACCGTTTCCATCGTGGATTCAGTTTTTTTCTCAGTGGTTTCGCCATCCGTCACTCGGTGTTTGCTTTTATTTTTAAATAAATGTGGCGGCGGTGCCAGGGAGGCCGCACGTGTTTGACCGCGGTGGAAAACAACGTCCAAAGCCTCGCCGGTGTTTGTATGACCTGCCGCCGCCCGCCGAGCTGCCCGTCGAGTCCAGTCGGCCTTACAGGGAGAGGAATGGAAACACGGACGCGCTCAGACTCTGGACACACGGACACTTTATCTCCTGTGGGCTCTGTCAGTGTTTGCACTTCAGGGGATGTTTAGCGGTCATTTGGAGACACATGCAGCTGTAAAAGAATAAATCATATTCCCGTGAACACTTCACCTCCAGCTGCTCATCGTCTGAAGCTACTTTTTTGTTTTTTGTAATTTTATCTCTGTGTCTTTGACAGATTATTATTAAAAAGTAGCAGGAATATTCACAAACCTCTGGTCCCAGCTGGGTTTTCTCCTTCCTGCCTGTGTCTTACAACAATGTTCCCACTGCAGCGTTCACTCACTGTGCCGTGACTTTATCTCCAAACTATGAATTGATGCAATGCCCTGAGGTTTGTCAGGATTTGCCCTCTTTGCTGTCTTTTCCACAAAGTTAGGGAAAAAGTTGCCAATTAGGAATTGCCTCTTTTTTCCCTTTTGACCACTATTATTATTTTTATTGTTATTATTATAATAATAATAATAATGTATTAATGATCAATTATTATTTATTATTATTATTATTAATAATAATAATAATAATAATAATAATAATAATAATAATAATAACAATAATACTAATAATAACAACAATAATGATGATGATGATGAAATAGAAGCCATTTTCCTCGCTCAGACGTCTGTCAGCGGAACATAGTGTACCTACTGCAGGGAACAGCAGTAAAGGATTTGACAGCAGTGCTGGGCTGTAGGCGTTAACAGCAGGGAGTTAAACAGGCCTCATGAGACATGGCTTTATTTTAACAATTATTTTTTAGAGGGGAAATTGTGTGAACACGTCCTGCTTCTCTTTCACAGCCTCTTACAACTCTTTACATCCTGTTTGCTGCTCGCTGCAGACACACTTTTGTTTTTTTTCTTCTCCTGTAAGTTATTAATGATACTGACACGTACTCAGCAGTAATGGAGCTAAGAGCGCCCCCTGTGTTTTTAACACAATCAAATCTACGTCAGTTAAAGTTGACCATATCTTTAAGAACACGTTCACGTCTTTATCTCACTGTGAGACAGACTTTTCCAACAGGACACTGAAGTTTGTAAACCACTTACTCTCCCACACCAAAGCCCATAGAGAAAATCAGTGATTTTAAGTTGTTGATCCACTGCTGCCTCCATCACTAAGTTCTAATGTCTTATTTTGTCACTTCGGCTTTTGAAATCCTTCATTTGGATCGACCTCAGTGACGCGAAGCGACCACACGAGGCAGCAGTGGACCAGCGGCTCCTGAGTCCCCCGCCAGCTAAAATCACTGATTTTCGGGTTTGGAGTGGGAGAGTGAGTGGTTTACAAACCCAAAAAGAAAAGTGAGAAAAAGTGTTAAACACACTATGAAGACATATTGTGGACTAACAGACTAAACTCTGCGTATTAGGCTGTAGATGGAAAGTTCTGTGTCTCAAACATTGTCAGACATCCCCCCCCCCGTGTGACCTGTAACAACAATTCACAACCATGTGGTCGTCGCTTCTCTCTGAGGGTTACTTTTGTCTACAAACACAAAAGGATTCTGTTTAAATGATTTCTTTGAAAATATTCACATTTAAGAAGCTGAAAAACCACACAAAAAAACACAGATTACCAGCAGACGATTCATTTCGTGCTGGATTATTAATTGTCGCTGCCCTAGATTAAAAGCCGTTTCTGTGATTTTTATTTTCAGCTTCTTAAATGTGAATATTTTCTTCTTATAATTCGATCATTTTTTAGTTTGTGGACAAAACTAAGACGTTAGAGGACATCCATCGACAGACGTGGACCTGCGAGGACTCTGTGTTGTAGTGTGTGTGTGTGTAGCTGCAGTGACAGTGGACACATCATCCAGAGGCTGAAGCTGAGAAACAGCAAGACTGGACAGGAATGTGTGAGAGTGGAGCTGAGAGCAGGGCTGGAAGGTTAGGAGGAGCAGGAGAGACTGACTCACTGTGCTCCTCTCTGTTTATGTCTCTGTCTCCACGATGGGCCTTTGTTTCCTGCTGTCTCACCTTCCATTAACTCCCAGATTCTCTGCTCTGCTGTCTCCTCACATTAGTCTCTGCATGTCCTCTCTTTCCACTTTCTCTCTCCGTCTTTTTCTCGGTGTCTTCATGTCTTTCAGTTCCACCCTGTGAGGGCTTGCCTGGAATTTAATAGTTTTAATAGCTGTGTTCACTTCTTTCTTTCCGATGCGTGGTTGTCCCTCACTGGTGCATTTGTCTTCTTACTGATGGGGAGTCCAGCTCTTCACGAGTCTCACTCAGAACCTTCTATTTTATCCACGGGGTCACAAAGCAAAGGTCACAGCATTGGTCTGTGACCTTTAGGTCGACTTCACTTCACCTCAAAACACCTGTTTTGGCGTTTTTTCATTATACAGTTCCAGCACGACTCAGCACAACTCTACTCATTTTGTTGTTTTATTTTTCCATCAGTGAAAGAACCTGGTGTTTTTATTTTAGTTCCTGCTCTGACGAGGTGACATCAGCAGACTGCCGGCCTCTGATTGGTCACAGAGTGTCGTCACGGTTCCAAATTCTACTCAAAGTTCCAAAATCTACTTAGAATCCCAAAATCTATTTATAGTTCCAAAATCTATTTATAATCCCAAAATTTCAGTTCAGTTCAGTGTCAGACGTTCAGTGGTATTTCAGTTCAGTGACTGTCGGACGTTCAGTGGTATTTCAGTTCAGTTCAGTGTCAGACGTTCAGTGTTATTTCAGTTCATTTCAGTGTCAGACGTTCAGTAGTATTTCAGTTCATTTCAGTGTCAGACGTTCAGTAGTATTTCAGTTCATTTCAGTGTCAGACGTTCAGTAGTATTTCAGTTCATTTCAGTGTCAGACGTTCAGTAGTATTTCAGTTCAGTTCAGTGTCAGACGTTCAGTGGTATTTCAGTTCAGTGACTGTCGGACGTTCAGTGGTATTTCAGTTCAGTTCAGTGTCAGACGTTCAGTGGTATTTCAGTTCAGTGACTGTCAGACATTCAGTTGTATTTCAGTTCAGTGACTGTCGGACGTTCAGTGGTATTTCAGTTCTGTCAGACGTTCAGTGGTATTTCAGTTCAGTTCAGTGTCAGATGTTCAGTGGTATTTCAGTTCAGTTCAGTGTCAGACGTTCAGTGGTATTTCATTTCAGTTCAGGGTCAGACGTTCAGTGGTATTTCAGTTCAGTTCAGTGTCAGATGTTCAGTGGTATTTCAGTTCAGTGTCAGACGTTCAGTGGTATTTCATTTCAGTTCAGGGTCAGACGTTCAGTGGTATTTCAGTTCAGTTCAGTGTCAGACGTTCAGTGGTATTTCAGTTCAGTTCAGTGTCAGATGTTCAGTGGTATTTCAGTTCAGTGTCAGACGTTCAGTGGTATTTCAGTTCAGTTCAGTGTCAGACGTTCAGTGGTATTTCAGTTCAGTTCTGTCAGACGTTCAGTGGTATTTCAGTTCAGTTCTGTCAGACTGAGTGTGACGTACTGAACCATTCTGTGAACAAATCTTCCTACTGATTCACTTTCACTGGAAACAGCCGCCTGTGTTGACTGATAGCAAACTGAGTCAAGTTGGAACTGTGTGAGAAGGAAAAGAGCCGTTAGTGTTCTGACCAAAACAAATGTAATCTGAGGGAAAGTGTGTTCCTAAGAAGAAACAACCTAAAATGATTTTACAGTAAATCAAACAGAACTCTAACTACTGTGTGAGCACGACGGCGGAACTCTGTGAGGCTGTTTGGATGTGAGCTGACGCACAGACACTGAAGCTGAAGCTTCTTAAACACTCGTTTGAACGCAGCCCAACAAACGGAAACAAAGCAGGACTTTTCTGATTGTGGGCTCAGTGTAGCGTGACACTGCTGTGCGATGGAAAACCACGCACACACACAGTTCAGGAACCACAAACGTGTATTTGTCAGTGACTGATTATCGTGATTACGTCGTTATCGAGCTCCGTGTGTGTGAGTCGCTCCTGAAAGTGTGCGATTTGGTTTGACGTCTGCGTTGGGATCTTTCTGTGCGTTCCTGATCTGAGCAGCTGATCCAGACCTGCCTCAGGGGGTGAGAATGGAGAATGGTGAGGTTTGGACTCATTTTTCCGAACATATGACAAGGCCTCAACTTTCCAGTTTGGCCCCTGAGAAGCAGTGGAGTGTTTCAGCGTGGCTGACGGAGCGCTCTGTGGAGCAGAGCTGTGATAAAACCACACACAAACGTCTCACTCGTCTCCTCACATGTTCCACAGTATGTGGACAAAATGTCTGAGTCGACTTTTAGAAAATAGTTTGGCTAACTTTAGCTTCAGTCTGTTTGTTAACTTTAACTTTTGTGTTTGATTAACAAAGCTGGGGTTAGTTAAAATACATGATAATGCTGACTTACCTCACAAATGATAGTTTGGCTAACTTTAGCTTGAGTCTCTTCTTTTACTACCCAGGGGCTGTTCATGTTCATGCTAATGCTACACTGAAAAAACTAAAATGGTTGACAAACTTAGAAATAAATAAGTACATTTGTTGCACTTAAATAAATCAAATTCATTCAAACTAAGAAATCTTTAGACAGATTATTTAAACCTGCTTAGATTATCTAAGTTTTAATGCTTTTATCCTTTTTACTGGAGTTTTGCTCTCCTGTAAACTTGGAATTTAGGAGCATTTCCCTGTGTAAATCAAAGTCTGAGGGTTTGAAGTAGAATGTGACTTCACAGGAAATAAGATCCTCCGACTGTGTGTGTGTGTGTGTCTGTCTGTGCTGCTGCTTCACTCTCTGAGCCACAGACAGTTTGTCCTCTGATGTAAAGTAAAACCAATAACACTGAGGCTGAGTGATCTCATTTCTTTTCCTTTTTTTCTTTCTTTCTATTACTTTGCTGCCATCTGGGCCACCCGCGAGAAAACAGCAGTCGCTCTCTGAGTCTAAGCCTGAGTCTGAGCCTGAGTCTGAGCCTGAGTCTGAGCCTGGGGCTGAGTCTGGGTCTGGGGCTGAGTCTGGGTCTGGGGCTGAGTCTGGGTCTGGGGCTGAGTCTGGGTCTGGGGCTGAGTCTGGGTCTGGGTCTGAGTCTGGGTCTGAGTCTGAGCCTGAGCCTGAGCCTGAGTCTGGGGCTGAGTCTGGGGCTGAGTCTGGGTCTGGGGCTGAGTCTGTGTCTGGGGCTGAGTCTGGGTCTGGGTCTGGGTCTGGGTCTGGGTCTGAGGCTGAGGCTGAGGCTGAGTCTGTGTCTGAGTCTGAGTCTGAGTCTGAGTCTGAGTCTGAGTCTGGGGCTGGGTCTGGGGCTGGGTCTAAGTCTGAGCCTGAGCCTGAGTCTGGGGCTGAGTCTGGGTCTGGGGCTGAGTCTGAGGCTGAGGCTGAGGCTGAGTCTGTGTCTGTGTCTGTGTCTGAGTCTGAGTCTGAGTCTGAGTCTGAGTCTGAGTCTGGGTCTGAGTCTGAGTCTGGGGCTGAGTCTGGGTCTGGGTCTGGGGCTGAGTCTGAGGCTGAGGCTGAGTCTGTGTCTGAGTCTGAAGGTGCTTCACGTGTCTGTGACTGTAGATCAAAGAGACTTTCTATGGTGACTGTACTGACTCAGTAGCAGCAGCAGCTCAGCAACCTTACAAGACAGACGGACTCATGTCGGGCCTGACTGACGCATTATTACATTAAACATCAACTATCGACGATCGATTTATTCATTTAATGATTCATTTCAATCATAAAAAAACAGTTTCTGATGATTTTTTAGCTTCTTAAATGTGAATATTTTCAGTTTTTACAGAATCAGAGAAACATTCTCACGTATCATCTGCATAGAAACTGACTTTTCAACAACGTCCTGCCCCGAAAACACAACAAATAAACCTGCACGCAGAAAAAGTACCAGAAAACTCTATTGTAAAATTAACTAAGAGGACTTTTACATATTTTGAAGCTTCCAAAACACTTTTATTAAAGAAAATCAACGAGTTATTGATTATTTCCTTATTTCGAGACCAGAACTGCAACAATTAATAAATTACTAAAGGTTTTTCATATTTAAAAAACAGTTTGTATGATTTTCCAGCTTCTTAAATGTGAATATTTTCTGGTTTCTTTGCTCTTTTAAAACAAAGAATTCATTCAAAAGGAATAATTTTTGTGTTTGTGGACAAAAACAAAGACGTTTGACAAACACTGATCAATATTTTCTGATATTTTATGAACCAAACGACTCAATGATTAATCGAGAAAATAGTGGACAGAAACGTAAAAAGACGAATGTCTGCAAATGAAACGATGAGGAAACTTTTAGGTGGAAAATAAATCGTTCTGTTTCTAAGAGAATTTCAGTTATTTGACGTTTATTATTTGACGTCTTTCCAGAGTTTGAGAGACATTTTTCAAAATGTTCTGACATTTTATGGACAAAACAACTCATCCATTAATCAGTTATGAAAATACGCCCTAGAATCATGTGGTTTTGACTCTTCCCCCACTTCCGCCAAGTGGCACAGTCCGATTCACTTTGGAATGTTAAGCTAATATTTGTGTTTTGAACGTCAAGATGAAATTTGTACTTTTCCACAGCCCACTGTTGTTGTAGCTAGTGTAGCGATCCAACTTGTAGAGGGGCGGAGCTAGACACTCTGTCGCTTGCTGATTGGCCAACAGAGGTAAAAATGTTTTAAGGTAAATTCAAAAGTTCATGTTCAAACCCCATTTTCTTATTTTCGACAGCTTGATTTTAAACCATGTTAAACCTGTAAATCTTCACTAATTTTTTCCCTGGAACTGGAGGAAACGTCAGTTTAAATTTGATGTTTATTCAGATTAAGAGTCTCGTGTCAATCTGCGCCGCTCAAATAGATTTTTAATCCCTACATGTTTGTTCAAACTCAGTATCTTTGTGGCAGTGTCATGCTGCCCGTCAGCGCCGCGCTAATCCCTGACGAGTCATTAATAGTTTTCCATCGCTCGTCCTGTCTCGGCACGTCGTCCTGCGACGATCTGGCAGGAGGGAGATCTAGCCGACACACGCGGCCTCATTTCATTCCAGTGACGTCGTGCTTTTTCTTTCTCTTCTTCTTCCTCAGCGCAGTTGATATCGGACCTGGCCTTCGATTGTCAGTGTGCACAGAATTCCGATTTTTAAAAAAATGAAAGGCCCTTCGATCTTTGGCCAGAAACTCATAAACATTTAAAAGTGGTTCCTCCAGAGGTCTGAATCAGTTCTGGCAGAAGCTCCGCGGTGATTTATTTCACGGTCCCTCTCCTTGATTGTGAGGCTGGATGTGATATATAGTGATAATTATCACGCAGTGGAAACTTGGCAGCAGGAGCTCCTCTCTCTACATGCTCTCACCTATAAACTGGAAGAAGGACAACGACGTGATGTTTGACCTCCATCTGCTGCATGTCTGCTTGCAGCAACACCAGCCAGTGAGTTAGATCTGGTCCCAGGGCGTTTGGCTTCCGTGCCGCAGCCTCTCACAGAGTCCAGATGAAGTCCTGAAACTGTGTGGAAACACTTGGGTTCTGTGTTGAGTTCAGTGTGCAGAAGCCAGTTTGACTTTAAGTGGTGTCTTGGGCGTCCAGCAGAGCGAGGAGCCCAGGATCATTGGTTAAAGGCCTAGTTAAGGTCATTTAAGTGTAGTCCTGACACATCCTGGCCAGCATGTCCTTGTGGGCCTCATACGGGTTATATTTGGACGGACAATATGGGTCCCAAGTGGGTTTATGCACTGTTTCCATGGTGGCTCCATCAGTGTTCGCCCACTTAAAGCTCATGACCAATTATGGCGCTTTTTCACCACACAGTTCCAGCATAACTCAAAAATCTACTTTTCTACTACGTCTTTATCTCACTGTTAGACAGACTTTTTCAATAAGAAACTGAAGTTTGTAAACCACTCACTCTCCCACACCAAACCTCAAAGAGAAAATCAGTGATTTTATCATCACACACAGGAGTTGTTGATCCACTGCTGCCTCCATCACTAAATTCAAATGTCTTATTTTGTCACTTCGCCTTTTAAAATCCCTTGTTCAGATTGACCTCAGTGACACAAAGTGACCACACGAGGCAGCAGAGGACCAGCAGCTCCTGTGTCCTCGCCAGCTAAAATCACAGATTTTCTCTATGGGGTTTGGTGTGGGAGAGTGAGGTTTTGTGCTTCCTGTCCTCTGTCTCTTCCTAATGAAGCAGAAATGTCTTAAAATATCCTGAGAAATGTCCGTCCGATCTGGAGAGGTCCGTCTGACCTAGTTTCCATAAAAAAAAAAAAGAAAAAAAGACATAAATAAAAATACCGTGACAAATCCTGGAGAGAACGTATGAGCAGCTCAGACGGATAACTTTATTTAAAACATCTGTGGTGATTTGAGAGGAAATTTGAGGATTTATGCCTCAGTATATAATCTGCGTTTTGGCTCATTCACCATGAAATGTCCCCAGATTATTATTTAATCAAATTATTTTTCAAAAAATTAACTGAAATTTTATTTTCCAGGAAGCATTTTTGACGTCTTTCACAAAACATTACATTTTCTCATACTGTCTGAAGTCTTTTTTTACTTACTTACTTTATGACACTCTTTCAGTTGAACTTCACATCCACAGACGCTGGCGTTCAGCGTGAAGTAAAACAAACCGTTAAATGTGAACATTGTGTTTCTGCTGAGCCTGAACTGACCACGCGTGCTGCTCGTTTCCAGACGGCGGTCCTCCCAGAGACCTGGTCACCAGTGACGTGACCGACACCAGCTTCGTGGCGTCGTGGACGGCTGCGCCGGGCAACGTGAGGTCGTACCGGGTTCAGTGGAAATCGCTCTTTACCCGGGAGTCCGGGGAGAAAACTGTCCCGGGACACGTGACGAGGACAACGCTGGACGCTCTGACGCCAGAGACGCTTTACCAGGTGTCTGTCGCTGCCGGCTACGACCACAAAGAAAGTGACGCCGTCACCGGACAGGAAACCACAGACGGTGAGACAATCTATTCAGTTTAGATTTAAAGTCACACCAGGTTTTTATTTAGTCATTCAATCACAACATGGATCATAATGACAGAGAGAACTGTGAGGACATTTTGACCAATCACAGGACAGTTCAAAGGGCACCTCCTCTGTTTCTGCTTCTTCCTTTTTCTATTGTTTCTGTTGCTGTGTCTGCTTCTTCTTCTGCTCCTTCTACTGCTTCTGCTGTTCATGCTTCGTCTTCTTCTGCTGTTTCTGCTGCTTCTGTTTCTACTGCTTCTTCTGCTGATTCGCCTTCTGCTTTTCTAATTATCGCTAATTATTAAAACACAGGAGATTTTCTTTAAAAAAAAAAAAAAAAATGTATAGGGCCCTAAAAGCGCACCTTGTGGAACACCAAGACGAGTCAGACAATAAACAGATCAGATAGATAAATAAACAGATAAATAAACAGCAGAACAAAGTTGAAGTTTTTGAAAAATACAGCTTGAGACAGGATTTTATTTTGAAAATCAAAGCTCAGTTGATGTTTTATATTGGTTTAAATCTTATTTTTTACTGATATCAATCTGAAAGCTAAACATAGAATTGTGGAGTTCCTCAAGGCTCAGTTTTGGGCCCCAAATCTTTTTAGACTCTTTTTTTCTCCCCTTAAATGAGGTTTAAATACGTTTTCTTTGTGACGTAGACGGTTGTTGCTGAAGCGATGTCGATGTGAACAGCCACTAGGTGGCACCCTCTCTTTCTCTGTTCGCTGATCTGCGATTAGCCGGTTTCCTGTCTAATGAAGTTGAGAGGTGGGGAATGTGATGGCGTGTGTTTGTATTTAAATCGTATTGATCCAGAACAAACCTGAGTTTTTTCCCCTCTCTGAACTCTGTGGCTAATGCGGCGCGCGAGGCCATTCGGACGTTTGGCAGAAAACTACGTGGTTTGATTACAAAGGAAGAAAATGTGACACGAACACAAACACAAGTAGATTCACTGCATCCTAAAAAACATGTTTGAGAGTTCACGTCAACTCGCAACCTTCTCAGGTTTCCGTTTTCAGTTCACATTAACTTCAACCTGCAGGTCTGAAGTGAGTTCACGATGTGTGTGTGTGTGTGTGTGCGCGTCTGTGTGACGTAACACACACTCAGAGACGAGACGCGCTCTAAATATGTCAACGCTCTCCTCTCGTTATCCACACATGGGAAATCAAAGGGTCTCGAGCGACATAGGCGGGCTTCCCCACACACACACACACACACGCGTGGCGGAGGTTTATCTCAGTTCACCCACGCTTACGTCCGCCCTCGCTCCCATTTTATTCAAATTTAATGGAAAAGTTAAGACGCTGCCGTGTTTCTTTCCATGAATACATTTTTTATTTTCCCCAGAGTGAAATCAAGGTGCTTTGAAACACAGAAATCCAGCGTTGTTGTTTCAAATCACTCGCAGCCGTCTTTGGAACAGTGTTTTGACAGGAAAAGGGAACATTTTTAATCATTTCTGGATAAAAAAGGTAATTCATAAGCAGTTAGTTCTGGCTGAAAGCTCACGGTTACAGCTCCACTCTGCTGCCAGCACGACAGACGGACAATGGCTGTAACAATAATGAAATGACTCTGAGCGAAAATCAACGCTCTCTCTCGTGCTCCTTGTTCTGGCCTGGACCTGCCACCACATCACAAACTCATATTTATCTGCCGTCACTCAGGCTGTGGTTTCCACCAATAATATCACAGAGAAGTCAGAGTCAAAGCTCCACCGAGGCGCTTCGGTTTGGTTTCACTTATAAAACCATTCAAATGTTTTCCATGCTTGTGTAAATTCTGTCTTCCTTTGTCGCCAAGAACCGATCTGGAAAAAAAAAACTGTGGCTCATTACAAGCTGGTTTTTATTTGTTTTAAAAAGTCTTCTCATTGTTTCTGTTGGATGTGATTTAAAAAAAAAACCTTTGCACATCAACGTTTGACGAGAATAAACGAGGAATTAAAGGCTCGTCCTCGCTGTTGTGTAACCCTGGATTTAAACACTTTGTCACTTGTGTTTTTACAAACCAGCACCTGAGATCTTTACATTCCGATCCACTGGATCCAGAAGAACTTTCTGGATCTGGATCAAACTTTTCCTGCTTATAAATATTACAATCCTACATAAACATGACAAAATTCATCCTGAGATATAAACATCCACACTCTTTTAATTTAATTTGCCGCCAAATCTGTAATCTAAATCACATCTGGATGAAACCTGGTCTGATGGAAGAGAGTCCGGTCCTATACACACACAGCCAATCCCATTCAAATCTGATTAGTTTTGACCGAGATATTTTACAGTTTTGCCCCTTAATAAGAGAATGAAAGTAGAATTGTGGGGGTTGCTCAAGGCTCAGTTTTGGGCCCGAAAATCTTTTTAGATTTTTTAGATTTAATGTAGTTAAGGTTTCTTTTTTTGACGTAGATAGTTATTGCTGAAGAGATGTCGTGGCTCAGTAGAACAGCCAATAGGAGGCGCCCCCTCTGTCCTCTGTTTCTCTGTTAACTGATCTGTGATAAGCCGACGTCTCCTGTCATGGCTCAGATGTCCTCATGGACACAAGAGGAGCAGAAGTCTTGATCAATAACCACAAACATCCTGCCTTCCCCTTTGAACCTTTGTTTTGGTTACTGCTCATATTTCCTGGACTGGGACCAAATCATGTGTTCACACTAATCATGTGTTCACACTCTCTGTTCCTGTGTTTTTCAGCCTCTGCTGCTGGTAAAAAACTCACCGTGTCTGACGAGACCGAGCGAACCATGAAGGTCACGTGGACGGCGGCGCCGGGAAAGGTGGTCAACTACCGGCTGAAGTACGCCCCGGTGGGCGGTGGCAGGGAGCTGGTCATGAAGATCCCCGGCGGGGTCACGTCCACCGTCATGCGGCGCCTGCAGCCCAAGACCACCTACGACATCGCCGTCCAGCCCATCTACAAGCGCGGGGAAGGAAAAGCAAGGCAAGGAGTAGGAACGACACGTACGTTGGTCCATAATTCAACCCTCTGCGAGAGACACCACACTTTGGTTTTCTTAACCAAGACGCTTAAACCTGAGCTCAGTCTTAGGACTTTGTCCTCGGTGGGATGACGTGAAGAATCTCCTTGTCGTGGCTGCGGTGCCAGTATCACGCGATTACTTTATTTACTCACAATTTAGCTAAAAAAAACCCGAAACGTTTCAGTCCAATGATGTTCTTGGGGAAAGGGAGGGTTGACGGGAGAAGTCCTCTTTGGTCGCAGTCCTCAGTCTCGCCATTAGATGTCATCACTTCTTACAAACTGGACCTTTAAGTTAAAATACTTTAACTTTAATTAGAAGTGAAAAATGTGTGGTTTTCTGTGTCTGCGTCGTTCAGTGTGAACAAAACTTTAACACCAGCGTTTGGACAAAGCAACGAGAAATCCTCGTCAAGTCGCAGTCAACAATTTCATTATCGATCGAATCAATCTGTCCATTCATTATTTGCTCCAACACTCGATTGGTCAGAGGAGATGTATCTCGTAGCTCGTTGTGTCTTCACATGCGGATTCAGCCGTCTGAGGCTACACCTGAGTCCAGATTTGACTCCAGTTGGGGGGCTGGACTCAGTTGGGGGTTTCAACATTCAGCCGGTCCCAGTCTTAGTCTGCTTCCTGCATTTGCTTCACTTGAAGCGTTCTGAGACCCACCCCTAAGCTCAATTGCGCGTTCACACCTCCCCAAACGAATCGGACTTTCTGCGTAAACGAGCTAGCTTCCATTAAGAAGGCGCTGGTGTAACCCTACCCTTAAGACAAGAATGAGGGTTTATTGACTTCTTTAAATACAAACGGGTCATGCTAGCTCGAGTCATGCTACATTGGAAACAAACACGGCGTTGTCGTCAGCGTTGCGTTGAGCTCTTTCTCGTCGTTCCACCGAGAATGAAGGTCCAGGTTTGAACACGCACACTTCCCTCCACCACACGACTAAACGCACAGTGCAACACACGGCCAATCACATGCTAGCACGACTAACACACGGCATGACACTGGGCTTTTTAACACGAGACACCGGGTCCAAGGAATTGTATTATGGACTAATGAGAAACTGGCTTGAATGTGTGAAATCGTGGCTTAACTTTGAAAAAAAACAAAAAACAAAAAAAAAACTTTACCGTTGTTTGTCCTGATGTCCTGCCCCGGCGTTCTCTTTTCTGTTCCAGTGTCACCTTACAAAAGTCCACAGAACCTCCAGACGTCAGAACCCACCAGGAACAGTTTCAGAGTCACCTGGGATCCAGCGCCGGGAAAGGTCAAGGGCTACAAAGTGACCTTTCACCCCACAGGGGACGACATCGACCTCGGGGAGCTGCTGGTCGGCCCCTATGACAACACCGTAGTTCTGGAGGAGCTTAGGTAAACTTTGCCCGAGTTTAAGTGAATCTGCTGAAACTGACTTTTATTTATCTTCCTTAGTCCTTCTCTCTGTTTCTGTGTGGCAGCGTTACAGCGCCACCTACAGGCCCGACACGTGTAAGCGATCGTTCATGGAAAGTTCCGTTTCCGTGCGGATTAGAGAAAATCGCTAAAGTCTAAGTGAAAATATAAACTGTGTCTCAGTTCAAGCCCCGCCTCCTTCTCAGATTCCTCCCACTTCCATCTATGAACAATAATGGCTGCCAACAACGAAAAAAAACATCTGAAAAACACATTTTAAGACAAATAAATAAAACTGGATTCTGTTTGTTGCTAAAAAAAAATAGGCAACTTCACTTTACCATCACCATAGCAACCGCACACAGGTACTCACTGAAAGTCCTGAAAAATCAGTGTAAATGAATTGAATGGCTGATGTGTGTCGTTAGAAACAGGATTTCCTGTTTCCTTTGACATTAAAGTAAAAATAGTTTGGTTTTTTCTCCTCAGGGCAGGAACGAAATACTCGGTGGCCGTGTTTGGGATGTTTGACGGCGGGGAGAGCACGCCGCTGGCCGGAGAGGAGAAGACGACTCTGTCCGACACTCCTGAGCCGCCTCCTCTCCGCCCGTCTGGTAAAAGCCGATCACCGCGGACCGACCACAGTGCACCTCACACACCACAGAGCGGGGCCTGAAGAGCAGATGCTCTCTGATCCCGGGGCCGCCTGGATTAGTACCAGGCCAGAGAGTCCAATATTTATTTGTTGTCGGGGGGGGGGGGGGGGGTGATGATGATTCATCGCACTGTGGCTTTTCCCGTCTGGAGCAGAGTGACCTCAGTGGAATGCTGAAGTGTTGACACTTAGGCCGACACGTCACTCGTTCGCGGCCTCATCGCAACTTTAACATCAGATTCTATTCAGAGCGATCAAAATCTTCAACATCGCGTTAAAGTGACAGTTTAATCGCACTTCGGTGAAGCAGTGATGCAAGGGAAAGCAGATTTTAGCCACGTTCATAAACTCACTCACTCTCCCACACCAAAGTCCTTAGAGAAAACTAGTGATTTTAACATCACAGCACACAGGAGCTGTTGATGTACTGCTGCCTCCATCACTAAGTTCAAAGGTCTTACTTTGTTACTTCAGTGTTTGAAATCCTTTGTTCAGATTGACCTCAGTGACACAAAGTGACCACACGAGGCAGCAGAGGACCAGCAGCTCCTGCGTCCCCGCCAGCTAAAATCACTGATTTTCTCTATGGGGTCTGGTTGTGGAGATTCTTAAAACATTGTAGACTTAAAGTGACGTAGATTATTATCAAGCAAGTCTTTTGTTCTGTGGTTAAAATCTGGCTTTTCTTGTGTTCCTGCTGGCAGAGAGCCGACCTGTCTTCTGATGGCAGTTCTGACCCTGGGCAGTAATTCCTGCTCTAATGTGATGCAGACCCAGTGACCGACTGCCCACAGAGCAGAGAACAGGCCACACGCGTCCTCGACATTTCACGCTGAAGGCTGCTTTAATCCAAACACGTATGTTCCCCTCTCATCATATGTTCTGGCAGAGCTGCCGTGCAGCGTCCTTCATACGCCACCAGAGTCTAAATCATTCTTACAGGTCATTTAGAAACTACAAACAGAGACTTTGACACAATTCCAGCAACAGTTTCTTTGAATCACACAACGTTATCTTCAGCAAGAATCTTTTTTTTAATCACTTTAAATGATCTTACTGTCTAAGACTACGGAGGCCTGTGGGTGCAAAACAATATTACACCATGTTAAACATACAGACTTACAGAGACTGAGAGGAATTTACATTCAATACAAAGGGCACATTTCCAAAGAAATGAGAGAAATTTACAAAAAGATGAGAGAAATTCACAAAAAGATGATAGAAATTTTCAAAAAGATGAAAGAAATTTACAAAAAAATTGGAGAAAAACGTCATAAACAGCATAAAATGTCTTTTCTCCTCTGGAGTTTGTTGTTATTCTGATTTAAAACTGGCTTGACTCCTCCCCCAAACGTGGGACGGTAAATGATGCGATTGTGCTCTGACGTGTCGTAAATACGACTCTTTTTCCACAGAGTCTTGAAATAGTTTGAATGTCCTGGAGATAAAAACAAGCGAGAGGTTTGTTTAGTTAAAGTGACATTTCTGAGAGTCAGAAATCGACTTTATCGTCTAACTCTGACATGTTTTTTAAACTACATTATCACAGATGTCTTGGATCCAAGGCTTTTAATATGAACAACCTTTTCCCCCTAAAATAAATTTACATTCCCACACTGATAAAGTGTTCCTTAATCAGGATTCACATTTAAATGTCATGTTTTCTAACACCTGTGATGCTGTTCTGCTGTAAAATAAGTGAATGTGTTTAGGCACAGAAATGACTCACTGAGAGCGGGAAAATAATATAACCAGGTTGGGATTTTTTTGTAAATTGTAACATCACAATGTCATCTGCACAAAAACTCACCAAGACCAAGATCTGCTTTTATGGGATCCTCAGCTGATATTTACACCAAAGCCTTAGACAAAAGTGTATAAAGTACCTTAAAAAGATACTGAAAGGGTAACAGTACCTTGCAAAGATATTTAGAGAGAGTAAAAGTACCTTACAAAGATCCTTAGAGAGTAAAAATACCTTACAAAGATACTTAAAGAGTAAAAGTACAAGTGTGTGACTAGAAAATTACATTAAATTAGATTGTGGAATTATAAGTAGAATTTGGAATTGTAAGTAGAATTTGGAATTGTAAGAAGATTATGGAACTTTAAGTAGATTGTGGAACTATAAGTATATTTTGGAACCTTAAGTAGATTTTGGAATTACAAGTAGATTCTGAAATTATAAGTCGTTTTTGGAATTATAAGTAGATATTGGAACTTTAAGTAGATTTTGGAATTATAAGTAGAATTTGGAAATTTAAGTAGATTTTGGAATTATAAATAGAATTTAGAACTTTAAGTAGATTTTGGAATTATAAGTAGAATTTGGAATTATAAGTAGATTATGGAACTTTAAGTAGATTGTGGAATTATAAGTAGATTTTGGAACTTTAAGTAGATTTTGGAACTTTAAGTAGATTTTGGAACTTTGGAAGTTAAGTCCGAACTGTGCGATGGAAAAGCGTATCTTCAAGAGAATCTTCTAAAAAAACAACAACAATAATCCAGAACTGTTGCTGGGGTTTTGTCAGAATTATGGTCTGGATGATTCACTCACATTATTTCACCCACAGTTGTTGTCGTCGTCGTCGTCGTCTGCCTCTGTTTATAACAACATCTGTTTTTATTTACAAGCGGCGGAGCGACACACGAGCATGGTTGAGCGCGCGCACACGCACACGCACACACACACACACACACACACACATACTGTACATCCCATGGTTTGTGTGCTAACCTGTCTTCACTTGCACACACAGGACAGGACACTTTTTAACCCCACAGGTGCAGCAGGAATGTGCTGAGGCATTGTATATCACCGTGTCAGTGTCACTGCGAGGTCGCACACCACTCACTCCACTCTGTCCTGGACTGAAACAGAGAGAGAGAGAAGAGGCGGAGGAGGAGGAGGAGGAGAGCAGAGAACCTGCAGCTGTTACTCCACGTTGTTACCTGTGTGAATTCTGTGTGTTGTGATGTAAACGCTGTGTAAAATATGACTGTCCTCTGTCCTCTGTCCTCTGCACTGTGATGTTTCTTCACTCCTTTACACACTTCTTCCTCCTCCTCTACACACACACACACATTCTCAAATATGGATTGGTTCATATTAAAGCAGACGGTTAAGATGTTTTTCTGAAGTGTGGTTGTGCGCAGCGCTCTGAACCCACAGTTTTGGCGGGGATTAGCATAAAACACACAAACTTAACAAAAGACCCACTTAATAAAGTCTACATGAGATTAAGTCTGTGACATCTTTAAGAACACGTTTCACGTCTTTATCTAACTGTTAGACAGACTTTTGTAAACCACTCACTCTCCCACACCAATGCCCAAAGAGAAAACCAGTGATTTTAACTCACTCAAATGTCTGATTTTGTAAAATTCGGCTTTAAAAAACTTTGTATTTATGTCAGTGACACAAAGTGACCACACGAGGCAGCAGTAGACCAGCAGTGTCCCCGCAGGCGGAAATCACTGATTTTCTCTATGGGCTTTGGTGTGGGAGAGTGAGTTGTTTTACAAAAGTCTCTCTCACAGTGAGCTAAAGACATGAACCCGTTCTTCAGATATCGAAGACTTAAACTGACATAAATTTGATGACTTTGTAAGTGGTTAAAACCATTTGTTCCTTTTTTCCACTGAGCGTGAGCCTCCGTGTCTCAGGCTCGTCCTCTTGCCTTTGTGTTGTGTATACAACCACACTTCATAAAGTCGTCCGGAGTCTCTCACTCCTCCTCCTCCTCACTGTCTCTCTGCAGGAGCTGCGTGTAAGACGCCGGCGAAGGCCGACATCGTGCTGCTGGTGGACGGCTCCTGGAGCATCGGCCGCATTAACTTCAAAACCATCCGCAACTTCATCTCTCGCATGGTCAGCGTGTTCGACATCAGCCCTGACAGAGTCCAGATCGGTAACCGTGCTCGATCACCTCCTTTCATACCCCCGTGTTTACGGTGGCGCGCCCTCTCCTGGTGTAATCACCGCTGCAGCGTCTTCTGCCGCTGACCCGCTGATTCTCCCCCCGCAGGTCTGGCTCAGTACAGCGGCGACCCGAAGACCGAGTGGCACCTGAACGCTCACCCGAACAAAGAGTCGCTGCAGAAGGCCATCGCCGGGCTGCCGTACAAAGGCGGGAACACCATGACAGGTGATTTCACGACGACGCCCACTCCTTACTTCACCACTCACAACGCTTGACGCGTTCAGTGTCTGAGTTCTGTGTCTGTGGCACACAGGTATGGCTCTGACCTACATCCTCAACACCAACTTCAAAGCCGAGGTGGGAATGAGACCCGACTCCCGCAAGATCGGCGTCCTGATCACTGACGGAAAGTCTCAGGACGAGATCGTCGCCAGCTCCCAGAGCCTGAGAGACAGCGACATCGAGCTCTACGCCATCGGTGAGACGAGATTTTTATCATCAAAAATCACAGAAAGTAGAAAATATTCACATTTAAGAAGCTTTTTGTTGTTGTTTTTTGGTTAGCGTTAGCATTAGCATCAGCTCATGAACGATGTTTTTTTTCCCTCGCAGGTGTGAAGAACGCTGACGAGAACGAGCTCAGGTCCATCGCCACCGACCCCGACGAGATCCACATGTACAACGTCAACGACTTCAAGTTCCTCGTGGACATCGTGGACGACCTCAGCAGCAACCTGTGCAACAGCGTCAAGGGTCCAGGTGGGAACACGCGCCTGACCATGTGACCTAGAATCACACACGTTATTACCACGTGTGGCACCTGTGGCACTGATCTGTGCCTCACGAGCACTAAAGGGTTAAAACTCCACACAGAACCCGTGGAAGCCTTTTTTTTTTTTGATTTATTGACTGTGTGTGTGACAGTGTTTATTATCTGTACATGAATTACTTACATCTGTCAGCGCACAGAGAGCGTGCGGCAGATTTGTGGCGACAGAGTTCACCGTGTGAAATAGTCGACGTGTCCCGTCATCTCGTCCTTTCAGGAGGAGAAGGAGTGGAGTCGCCCACCAACCTGGTGACCTCGGACGTGACCCACTACTCCTTCAGAGCCACGTGGACGGCACCCGGCGGCCCCGTGGACAGATACCGTGTCGTGTACGCGGCTGCGGCCGGAGGACCGAGCTACGAGGTGAGATGAAAGGGATTTTATTTAACCCATGATCACTTCCCACACACACAGTCCATATTTAAGTCGTGTTAACATTTGTTTGATGACCACACCAAAGCCCATAGAGAAAACCAGTGATTTTAACATCACAGCACATAGGAGTTGTTGATCCACTGCTGCCTCCAGCAATAAGTTCAAATGTCTTATTTTGTCAATTCGGCTTCAGAAATGCTTTGTTCAGATTTACTTCAGTGACAAAGTGACCACACGAGGCAGCAGTAGACCAGCAGCTCCTGTGTCCCCACGAGCTAAGATCACTGATTTTCTCTATGGGCTTTGGTGTGGGAGAGTGAGTGGTTTACAAACTTCAGTTTCCTGTTGAAAAAGTCTGTCTCACAGTGAGATGAAGATGTTAAAGTCAAGTCTTTTCTACAGTCATAGACTTAAACTGACTGTAGAAAAGACTTGACTTGACTCCACACATCGCCTCGTCTCGTCTGACTTCTTCACGTCTTTGTCTGTGGAGCCTGAATGAAGCATGACATGTGACATGTGATATATGATTTTTACATGCTGGGTCTTATCTGTCGTGAGCTCAGCGAATTCCTCATTTACAAGCAGCCACTAAAGGAAGAGAAGGTCAGAGTTCAACACACTCACGAAGCCTCGGGTTCACAGAAATATTCACCAAAACACAGTGAAATAAATGATTAAATAAACGTAAGATGGCAGGGAAGTGAACAAAGTATTTCATTTTATTAGAGTTTTGTCTTCAGCCAACGCAGATGCCACTTTTTACAGAAGAAGCCAGTTTTTATTTTTATTTTCACTGATTTTCTTTTCTATTTTTGTCCCAAATCTGACAAAATGCCACTGTTTATTATTAATAATAATAATAATAATAATAATAATGATCACAAATTATACAAACATATATTTATAATAAAAACTAAATATGAACTACATGAAACACATCGTCATCACCAACAAAATCAAACAGAAATCATTTCTGGCTGAGTCATGTTTTTATTTCTGCTTTAATCAGAGAATAATCTGTAGATACTCAAGTTTGTGATATCATTATCGGTAGATACTCAAGTTTGTGATATCGGTATCTGTAGATACTCAAGTTTGTGATATTGGTAGATATTCAAGTTTGTGATATCGGTATCTGTAGATACTCAAGTTTGTGATATCGGTAGATACTCAAGTTTGTGATATTGGTATCTATAGATACTTGGGTTTGTGATATTGGTAGATACTTGGGTTTGTGATATCGGTAGTTACTTGGGTTTGTGATATCGGTATCTGTCGATACTTGGGTTTGTGATATCGGTAGATACTTGGGTCTGTGATATCGGTATCAGTAGATACTCAAGTTTGTGATATCGGTAGAAACTGGGGTTTGTGATATCGGTATCTGTAGATACTTGGGTTTGTGATATCGGTAGATACTTGGGTTTGTGATATCGGTATCTGTAGATACTCAAGTTTGTGATATCGGTGGATACTGAAGTTTGTGATATTGGTAGATACTCAAGTTTGTGATATCGGTATTTACTCAAGTTTGCCATCTCTACTTTCAACACAAATGCAAACATGCGACTGATACATGCGTCTCTGCGCTGTCAAAACTCTCACTGTCTAATCCCTTAATCTGTCAATCAAATTAAGGCCAAACATTCATTTTTTTTCTTCTTCTTCTGAACCCAGTAAAAATACGTTGCTGTTGTTGTAAACATACGGAGCAGAGACGCGTGTCATCTGCAGGTGTTGCTTCAAGAAAGAGTGAAGCACATGGTTTTTAACCAAAACCACAGAATTCTTGATTGTGGGAAGAATGCGAGCAACGTGGATGTGCGTCGGGAGTTAATGGATCGCAGGTACAACTCTTCTTCTTTGTCTCTGGGTTTGATTTTCCTGTCCCGATGGTTCAGGAATGCAGCACAGAGTTTTTTTAACGTCCCACACGACGACGACAACAACGGCGGCAATGACGACGACTTTCCCACCAGAGCACGAAAGCAGCGCGACAGTCCAGGACTGGACCGCCATCAAACCCCCGTCTGAATGACCTCATGGTGGAGACACACACAGATTTGTTTTTCTGTAACTGACAAACTGTTTGTGTTCCTCATTAGCTTCACTCTCAGATGCTAAATCATCATCTGCGAGAGCAGCTGTGAGAGCAAAACAACAAACGTGAGCATCTTCTGTCTCGAGCCGATCGTGCCGTCAGTCAGAGAACGTTTCCTGGGATAATGACGCCGTGATTAGTGGCTGGAACGTTTCCTACTCACTGACCTGCTCTCACGTCCATCCTTTTGTTCCTGGACGAGAAAAAGTAAACGTCGTCTCATAAAAGAACAGAACGTTGGCTCTTTGTTCAGAACTGAGCTCCAAAAACACAAAAGACAAGGAGCGGGCGCCCTGCGCTTTCCAGTGATTCAGATTTGAACTAAAACATACACAGTCATTGATAAAGTAGAGATTATGCAGTATAATGTGGATTATATAAAATGTAAAACTGTAGATCTTTACACTACATCCATTTAAAAAGTCTAAGAAATAATAATAATAAAGAAAAATTATAAAATAATAATGTTTTACAGGAAATTAAAATAATAAATTAAACCATGAGATTAGATTATATTAGATATGGATTTGGTTGGAATAGCGTTGAGTTGGATTGAGATTAGACTGGATTTGATAGGATAAGATTGGGATTGGTTTTGATCGCACTGAATTAGACACAGGATTATATTTTATTGCACTGGATTAGATTTGATTATCTTAGATTAAGTGAAATTAGATTTTGATTACGTAGCATTAAATTGTATTGTATTGCATCAGGATTAAAGTGGATTATATCGGATTAGAACATATTATTTTAGATTATATTATATAAATTCCACATTAAACTGGATTGGGTGAGATTGATATTATTGATCCCACACTGGGAAATTCACTATGTGTATATATACATATACATATATATATATACATATAGTGAATTTCTATGAATATATGTATATATATACATATATTTAAAGTTTAATAATATATGAAATCGTATGAATTGGTGTCGGATCGTCTGCTGTCGTATCCTCTGTGTGCTTTGACTAAATTGTCAAATGTCCACTAACAAAGAAATGTGTCCTAATTGGATTAAATCCTAATAATAATCTGGCATCTGTGGTTGCAGGTGATGGTGGACGGGGCGGTGACCACCACGGTGCTGGAGAACCTGACTCCGCTTACAGAGTACGTCGTCAGTGTTCACGCCGTGGTCGGCGAGGAGTCCAGCGAACCTCTGAGGGGAACCGAGACGACCCGTGAGTCTGCTTCCTCCTCATAATCTCACCATGGCGTCTGAGCGTCCGGCTAAATCACATTTCCTCAGCAGAAACCTTGCCGTGTTATTCTTGGGTTTTGGCATTAATCCCTGAAGGAAATCAGAATCAATCAAACAAACTGTACAAAAACAGGAGCCTTAACATGATCCAAGGCACCAACTATTCTGTTACACATCAGAAACGCCAGCATTTATGATCTCTGTGGGACAGTCTGAGATTATCTAACCCCTAATGTCACGGGGTCTGTTTCTAACATTATCCTCGTCTCGTGCCAGAATCCTCTGAATTTGATATGTATCAGAGAAATGACATCACTCCCGCTCGATCAGTTTTTTGGTCTGAAGACGACAAAGGAGACAAAAAAACAGCTGTTGCACTTTGTCCTCTCCATACTGAAGTTCTGTAAATAAAACTGTCTCTATCTCCGTCCTCTCAGTGCCGCTGTCCACCGTGAAGAACATGGATGTTTACAATGAGGGTGTCACCAGTATGTGGGTGAGGTGGGACGGGGTTCCCGGAGCCAGCAGCTACATGCTGCTGTACAGATCCATCAACGCCACCGAGCCACAGCTGGATAATGAGGTAAAGAAATGCTTTTCAAACGAACCTGTTTCAACCCTTTCAGATTATAAACTTCTTAAATTAAAGGGTGCAGAGCAACAAACAATCAGAACAACATGTGCTCCCTTTGAAACATCATAAAGATGCTCTCTTAAGAAGCTCCTATTTGCTACTCCCTTTTAGTGCTACCTTCAGAAGCTCTCTTTTGGTGCTTCTTTGGAGGTTTCTTCTGACACTCCCTTAGGGTACTCCTTTCGAAGCTGCCTATTGGTGCTACATTTGGATTCTCTGTTTGGACACTCCCTTTGAAAATCCCTTAGGATGCTCCCTTTAAAACTACACAAGGCTGCTCCCTTTTGAAGTTCTCTAAAAGCAGTAGCATACCGTGGGGTTTCAGTCAGGGCCTTCAGTAAAAAAAAAAAAAAAAAAAACACGCACAAACACCGACTATATTCACAAGACAGTTGATCTACAACAACCATAGCGCACACACACACCACTGCGCATCTATAGGCTACTGCATCATTACCACCACATCTTGCGTTATGTCACTCAGCAACCGCAATTTCACAAGCCACAATATGACACAAAAACAAGCTTCCACATTAGCATAGGCATCAGCTACGCGGGGAACACGTCCACGGCACTATTTATGATCAACAGTTTTGTCCTCACCACTTCTTAAAATTTTTATAAATTTATCATTAACACTTAAACTACCGTAAATGATGTACCTCTTCGGTGTAGGTCTTCCTCTTGAAATAATTTCCTTCTTTTCTCCAAACTATCGCCTTGAAAAGTGCACACGAAGGAGATCAGAAACATGATAGATTGGTGGTGTTAATGCAGTGGCCATAGCTTACTTCAAAACCTGGCAAAGGTTCAAATGTCGTTGATGACATTACTGGGGGCTAGCGCCAGACACATCGCTGGGCCTGGGGCGTTCTGTCACTATGCATCACATTTTGATTGGCTGACGACACACGCAGTCAAAGTTATAACCAAATACAAAATGGCAGCTTCAACAAAAGGCCAGCAATGCTACTACAGCAGGTCCACGGAGCTATGATGCGTTTAATGACATCCAGGAAAATCCAGCTCAGCTTCACAAAAAATAACCATATTCTTTCTGGAAATATAATCATAACATACTGAAAAAGTAATTGAATTCAGACACGTTCAGACACACATTAATTTGATTATTAAAAAAAATAATAATAATAAAATACTTTTTTTGATATTGTCAGGGCCAGCAGTGAAGGCCCTGCTGGCCCTGACAGCCCACCACTGCCTAAAAGTGCTCCCTTTGGATGCTCCTTTGGATACTTTCTTTTGAAAGCTCCCTTAGGGTACTCCTTTCGAAGTTCCCTTTTGGTGCTACATTTGGATTTTCAATTTGGATACTCCCTTTGACAATCCCTTTGGGTGCTCCCTTTGGAAGCTCCCTTAGGGTGCGCCTGTTTTTCAATCTCTGTTGGCACTAGCTTTGGATGTTTCCTTTGAACAATCCCTTTGAAACTCCCTAAGGGTGCTCTCTTTGAATGTTCCCTCAGGGTTATCCTGTTTACCACTCCCTTTTGGTGCTACCTTTAGAGGCTCCCTTTGGACACACCTTTTGAAGCTCCCTCAGTGTGCTCCCTTTGGAAGTTCCCTACCATTAAACGCTTCCTTTTGGTGCTACCTTTGAATGTTCTCTCAGGAACATCCCTTTTGGACACTTTCTTCAGGACTCTCCTGAAATCTCTCTTGGAAGCCTCCCTTTGCCGCTCCCTCTGGACGCTCCCTTTAATGCTTCCTCTGAACGTTCCCCTCACATGCTCCCTTCAGGCCAGGGCATGTGTGTGGATCAATGTTTGTTTTTTGGCACTTGTTTCTTCAAAGACCACACAAACCAGAGAGTTTCACACCTCTGGTTACGTGTGTGTGTGTGTGTGTGTTTGTACTGTATATACACACACACACACACATGTATGTGTTCATACAGAACATATTTCAAGACACGCTTTATTTACACTCACGTAAATAAACTCACGTAGTGTTCACTCACACACGCAGATGTGCGCAACGACCATAGCACTGTGTGTTGGCGTAACTATGACAACTGCATGTGGACGTTACGCTCTCAACATTAACACGCCGTGGTTTATGTTGGTTTAGGTTGTGAAAGTTGAGATTTATGTTCACGCACACAATAACTTAAACACACACACACACACACACACTCTCGCATGCTCAGCATTTCCACATTGACTTCAAAGGGTAGAGGGATGGGGGCGGGGGGTGGGATTAAGCCCCGTGCTCTCTTACAGCTTCCAGATGGCGTTGAGATGACGAGCACCTCACTGGGCAGGAAGTGGACCCTTGGTGTTCAGACTCGGGGCCAGGCCGACATAAAGCAGAGCACTCAGACGGAAGGATGAGCTCATGGCCCCGGGGTCACGACGACGCCTCAGAGGAACATTTAGGAGATGATTTAATGTCCAGTCAGGTGGTCTGTGCCGGGAAATACCATCACTCATCCACAGTGTTTTTCACATGAAGTCCTTTAAGAAACCAGAATCAGAGTTACCATCAAAATAAGAGTTGCATCTAAGTAGGGTAAATCTCACTTGAGGCGGGATTAAATCTCATCTGAGGCTGAGATTAAGTCTCATTTGAGGTGGAGATTAAGTCTCATCCGAGGTGGAGATTTAAGTCATTTGGAGTCAGAACTGGACTTTGTTGTAAACTGTAAAAATTAAGTAGTCTGATCATGACGACATTGTATCTTCTCCTCCGTGCAGCTACGAGTTGGAGGAGACATCACGAACGTTGAGCTGCAGCAGCTGATTCCTAACACGGCGTACAACATCAGACTCCACGCTCTGTACGGAGAAGCCACCAGCGACGCTCTGGAAGGAACAGGAGTCACCTGTAAGTCAAGATAACGTGAACTCAGCAGAGCTTAAACACAAAATAAAATATAATTTAAAGGTTTAAGTGTATGAAATGTAAATGAAAGTCTTTTCAGTTTTCAGCAGAAATGGAATAGATACGTTAAGACAAGATGAGATAAGATAAGTTAAGATGAGAAAAGTTAAGATGAGGTAAGTTAAGAAAAGATAAGATGAGATAAGTTAAGATGAGGTAAGTTAAGATGATGTAAATTGAGATAAGATAAGATTAAATAAAATAAGATAAGCTAAGTTAATATAAGATAAGATGAGATAAATTAAGTTAAGATGAGATAAGTTAAGATAAGATAAGCTAAGATGAGATAAGTTAAGTTAAGTTAAGTTAAGTTAAGATGAGATAAGATAAGATAAACTAAGCTTAGATGAGATAAGTTAAGTTAAGATGAGGTAAGTTAAGATAAGATAATATAATTTAAGATAAGTTAAGATGAGATAAGTTAAGTTAAGTTAAGTTAAGTTAAGTTAAGTTAAGTTAAGTTAAGTTAAGATAAGATAAGATGAGATAAGTTAAGATAAGATAAGTTAAGATGAGATAAGTTAAGTTAAGATAAGATAAGTTAAGATGAGATAAATTAAGTTAAGTTAAGTTAAGATGAGATAAGTTAAGTTTAATTTCCGTGCCTGAATGAAGATTCACTTTAGTAACCTTTAGTTTTTTTGTCGTCGTTGTTTTTAAGAATCTGGTCTCAGACGAGCTGCAGTTTTTACTTTATTAAAATGTTCAGGATGGTTCTGGATTGTTAAAGCTTGACTGGACCTGTTCTCCCTCAGTGCCCAGGCCTCCTGCTGGAGCCCTGACCATCACCGACGTGACCCACAGCACCATGAGGCTCCGCTGGGACGCGGCTCCTGGAGCCGTGCGCAAATACATGATCACCTACAAACCGGAGGATGGAGACCTCCAAGAGGTGAGACTCCAGCGGTCCCACGGGTCCTGGAAATCCTTGAAAGTTTGTGAATTTTGGTAAATTTCTCCGTTGTTTGTCACGACGCCACCTCTCACCACTGTCTTGTGCGTTGCTTGATGTCCAACATCTCTGTCTCACCAAAGACAAAATGACAAAGATTGACTTTGACCAGGAGCCCGAGGACAATCACTTGTCCAGGTGAAAAAAGTAGACGCCATCATGGACGGGGACAAGCGCTTACAAGTTCAAGTACAAGTCCTGCCATCTTAAGCTGAGTCAGCACATACTAGTCCTTGAATTGGAGGGAATTGTTCCTGGAACATCCTTGAATCTGATATTAACCAAGGTGTGGGAACCCTGTTTGTCCAATGTCATCAAATCTTGAGTACTTGAGGAATCTGTTTCTTAGATTAAGAATGAAACACGAAGAGCATCTTTGTCAACACTTGATTTGGAAAATGACGCCATGTGCTTCCTTGAAAGGTCCTCGTCTAAATGTGTTCCGTGTGAGCAGCATGGAACGACCTCTGTGACCTTTGCCTTTTTGGCAGGTTCTTTAGCCGTTGACTTTCACACCAACGTCGCAGCTGTGACGCTCGTATGAAACTGACTCTGAGGTCAGAGTCTCGCAGTCAGAGCCATGTCTTCGTCTTCGTTCTGCAGCCATGTCCTCGTCTTCGTTCTGCAGCCATGTATTCGTCTTCGTCCAGCAGCCATGTCTTCATCCTCGTTCTGCAGCCAGGTCTTGATTCTGGGAAACTGACAGAGTCGAGAGTTGGAGTCCAAATCTTCCAGGTCGGCTGCATTCATGAGAAACATCACTGCTCTGGCAGAGTGAGAAGAAAACCCAGCTCTGTCTCACTGGGATGTCAAACATGTACTCGACAAACTGAGTGTGAAAACACTGATTTTCAGGGTTTTTTTTCCACTCATTTGATTCAACTGTGAATCTTCAAATACTTTCTTCTGAAAAAAAACCTTAACCCTGACAAGCTGAGATGATGAGTTAAGATAAGTTAAGACAAGATGAGATGAGTTAAGAAAAGATGAGATGAGTTAAGATAAGTTAAGAAAAGATGAGATGAGTTAAGATAAGTTAAGACAAGATGAGATGAGTTAAGATAAGATGAGGTAACATAAGATAAGTTAAGATGAGATAAGATAAGTCAAGATGAGATAAGTTAAGATAAGATGAGTTATGACACGATGAGATAAATTAAAGGTGACATCGAATGCTTGTATCACACATATATGTTAGTTATGGAGGTCTACTTACATATATTAACATGTTTTCATGATTAAAAACCTCCTAATCGCTGCAAACGAGCCGATCAAAATATCTCCTCACTGACGCTCTCGTCAGCCGCGCTGTTTCAGACCAAACAGTTGCTGTGATTGGCCAGCCAACGAGAGCTTTACAACTGTCCTGTGATTGGCCAGGTACCTGGAAGTGACGTAATAGATAGGCCAGCTCTCAGATACACAGCTCCCCCTCTGGCACGGTGGATGCTCTGCATCTCAGCAGCTACAACGAGAGTAGTTCTTCTTCTTCTGCGGTTGAATGTACGCAACCGGATGTGCCCGGACTAGTGCCCGCACCGGGAGGCGCTACGGTGGTGAGAGGAGTGGTGAGGATTTCTGATGACGACATCAAATTAAGGAAGTGTCGATCCGCTTCGCAGAGCCCAGGAAAACAATACAACACTATTTTCTCAGCAGTGGCTGAACTGTTTGTTCTGAAACTTTAGGGTTTCATAAACGAGGTAATGACGCAGATACACACACAAACGCAGCGTTAATTGGAGCTTCCGGTCTATGTCACCTTTAAGATAAGATAAGTTAAGACAAGATGAAATAAGTTAAGATCAGACAAGACAAAGGAATACTCTCTGCTCTGTGTCGACTAAAACTTACAGAAGCATCAAAGTTAGGAAATAAAGTGAATGAAGTGAAATATATAAAGAAATCTAAACTCTGACAGAGTGATTTTTTGTTTCCATTTAAACGGACAGACTGAAGTCAGCGGTGACATCACGTCCCTGGATCTGTCCAGCCTCATCTCACAGACCGAGTATGACGTCGCCGTCACACCCATCTACGACGAAGGACCTGGATCCCCGATGCTGGGAATAGCCATCACAGGTGTGAACATGATCGTTACACGTGATCTATGATCGTTTTAGGACATTCAGGACGTTTAGGATGTTCAGGACGTTTTAGTACGTTCAGGACGTTCAGCATTTTTAGAACGTTTAGGACACTTTGGACGTACAGGACGTTCAGGAAGTTCAGGATGTTCAGGACATTTAGGACGTTCAAATTGTTCAGCATTTTAGAACGCTCCGGACATTCAGGATGTTCAGCATTTTAGAACGCTCCGGACATTCAGGATGTTCAGGACGTTCAGGATGTTCAGGACATTTAGGAGGTTCAGGACGTTCAGCATTTTTAGAACGTTTAGGACATTTTGGACGTACAGGACGTTCAGGAAGTTCAGGATATTCAGGACATTTAGGACGTTCAGACTGTTCAGCATTTTAGAACGTTCAGGACATTCAGGATGTTCAGGACATTCAGGATGTTCAGGAAGTTCAGGACGTTCAGGACGTTCAGGACATTTCTGATGTTTAGGACGGTCAGGACCTTCAGGATGTTCAGGACATTCAGGACATTTCTGATGTTTAGGACGTTCAGGATGTTCAGGACGTTCAGCATTTTTAGAACGTTCAGGGTGTTCAGGACATTCAGCATTTTTAGAACGTTCAGGACGTTCAGGATGTTCAGGATGTTCAGGACGTTCAGGACGTTCAGGCTGTTCAGGACGTTTAGGACGTTCAGGCTCTTCAGGCTGTTCAGGCTGTTCAGGACGTTCAGGACGTTCAGGATGTTCAGGACGTTTAGGACGTTCAGGACGTTCAGGCTGTTCAGGACGTTTAGGATGTTTTGGACGTTCAGGATGTTCAGGACGTTCAGCACTTTCAGGCTGTTCAGCACGTTCAGGACGTTCAGGACATTTCTGATGTTTAGGACGTTCAGGACATTTCTGATGTTCACAATGTTCAGGACATTTCTGATGTTTAGGATGTTCAGGACCTTCAGGATGTTCAGGACGTTCAGGACATTTCTGATGTTTAGGACGTTCAGGATGTTCAGGACGTTCAGGACATTCAGCATTTTTAGAACGCTCAGGATGTTCAGGACGTTCAGGACATTTCTGATGTTCAGGACGTTCAGTGTTTTCAGGACGTTTAGGACATTCAGCATTTTTAGAACGTTCAGGACATTCAGGATGTTCAGAACGTTCAGGACGTTCCTGTTGAACCTGTGGTCCTCACAAAGACAGGAACACAAGAACACACACACATAGTACTAATTTTCACAATTTGACCTTCAAACAAGCACAAACACCCTTCACTGAGGTGTAATTACAACCCACACACACACATACACACCCCCTAATAAACACGCGTGTTGCTCTCGTGTGTGTGTGTGTGTGTGTGTGTGTGTGTGCACAGACGTCGTTCCCGCTCCTAAGAACCTGCAGTTCTCTGACGTGACCATGACCTCGTTCAGAGCCACGTGGGAACACAGCGCTCCTGACGTCGCCCTGTACCGCGTCGGCTGGACCAAGAGAGGAGAGAACGACCCCAAGTTTGTGAGTGACGCCGTCGTCGGGTTTCACTGTTTAAAGAAAAGAACGTGTGGTTTCCATGAGTCACATGACTCACTGTGAGAACAACTCACTCTTCCACACCAAACCCCAGAGAGAAATCAGTCATTTTAGCATCACAGCACACAGGAGTTGTTAATCCACTGCTGCCACATCACAAAGTTCACATGTCTTATTTTGTAAAATTCAGCTTTTGAAATCCTTTGTTCAGATTGACCTCAGTGACACAAAGTGACCACACGAGGCAGCAGTAGACCAGCAGCTCCTGTGTCCCCGTGAGCTAAAATCACTTATTTTCTCTGTGGGCTTTGGTGTGGGAGAGTGAGTGGTTTACAAACTTCACTTTCCATGTTGTTACGATATCCCAGGCTTGATTTTATTAAGTGAGTCTCTTTTTTTCACCTTTAGTTATTAGGTATTAGTTTTCACATCTTTTTTCATTTCCTTCCTGTGCGTGTTTAAACTGAATTGTTAATTATTTATTGTATTATTGTAATTATTTTTCCTCCAAAGTCGCTGTAAACTGAAGGTTTTATTACTAAATGTATTAAAGCGGTATTCACATTCACCACAGATCAGAGAGATTTACACCTTCATTACACACATTTAAAAAAAACCTGATGAGGAAGAGTTAAGAGACAGATGATTAATCTTCTGTCTTTGAATATGCAGAATACGTCTGTCAGTAGATTTTGGGATTATAAAGAGATTTTGGCACTGGATTAATCTTCTGTCTTTGAATATGCAAACAAGCTTGTATTTGGACGTCCCGTCGCTGACCGAAAACACAGCCTGACCGATAACACAGCCTCTGATGCTGAAGCTGTTTTCTTTTCCATGTGATTCTGACCGATATAAGTGTGAATTCACCTGCAGCAAAGAAAACACTTAAACTGTGGAAGTTAAGACGCTCCGCGCTCTGATAGACGATGACCAAAGATAGACCGAAGATATCGTGATGTATCGCTGTACGATTTTCTGATCACAGACACATTTTACCTGTTCCTCACATTCGCCTGCTCGCTCTCACCAGGACTACGAGATGAATTCATAAATAAAAAAGAGCGTTGTTTTTGGGAACATCTGTGATGTTTCTTCCCGTCATTGCCTCTGTGTCCGTCACCAGGAAATCCTGCCCAAGGACGAGAACACCCACGTTCTGCCGAACCTGGACCCCGACACCGAGTACGACGTCACCGTCACGGCCATCTACCCCGACGAGTCGGAGAGCGAGGACCTGATGGGACGAGAGCGAACACGTAAGTCTGGAACTCTTTTCCGTTGTACAGTTCTAGCTCGACTCTGCTCAGTTTGCTAAGGTTTTCCATTATCGTAGCTCCTCCTCAATGTGGGCGGAGTCGTCATCAGTTGCGTGAAACACACAAAATAGTGACTTTTAAAGCAGTTGTTTCACTGTCACTGAACTGAAATACCACTGAAATTTAAGTAGAATTTGGAATTAGAAGTAGATTTTGGAACTTTAAGTAGAATTTGGAACGTTACGTAGAATTTGGAACTTTACGTAGAATTTGGAACTTTAAGGAGATTTTGGAATCGTCCTCATGACTCTTCAGTGACGACACAGAAACTAAAATAAAAACACAGGTTCTGTGACTGATGGAAGAGAAAAGTTGAGCTGGAACTATATCATCAAAACAAAACCAACCAGTGTTCAGTATTTGATCCTCACAGATTTTTACTCACATTCAAATAACGCTGTTGTTTTCTCGGCGTCTCTTTCTAGGGTTAAAGGCTCCAGATGGTAGGTCACATGACAAGGACACGTGCCTTTTCATTGCAGTGTTGATGAGTTTGTGTGGATGGTCACAGACAGTGTTGACAGTGGCACACTTTTTTTTCCTCTGTTTTAACTGCATGGAAGTGCGTTTCAGTGCCTCGCTGTGCGTTCACACCACAAACTGTTCACTGTGAATTCTACCGCGTCATTATAGTCGACATTTAGGCTTCAGCCAAGAGTTAATGTCAGTGATGATGAAGAAAAGAGCCAGAAACAGGTTTTTATTATGGAAATTATTTGTCGTTTTGCTGCGTCACAAAAAGATTAAATTGAAAAATTAGGCTAAAAGATAAACAGAACTACCGTCAATTTAATTAAAAGGATTTAAAAGCATAAGGAAAAAGTAAAGCCAGGAATTTAAAGCACAAGAGCCAAAAACTAAAAGATGAAATGTATAAAGGTCGTCTTAAAGGAAAAATAAATAATCTGTTCACTTACTAATGAAGAAAATGTGAAGGTAATGATGTTGTTTTTGGTGCATAACAAAGAGATTAAGAAGAAAAACTAAACTAAAACATAAACAGAACTAGTATAAATGTGATTATAAAAGCAAGAATTTTACGTACAAATAGTGGTACAAGAAAACAATTAAAGGCAGGAATTTAAAGTACAAATGCAAAAAATGATTAAATGTACATATAAAAGTCGATCAAACCAGATTTGGGCACCAGTTAGCTCGCTAATACTGGTGAATTCACAGCGTTAGCTTGACTGTAGACACAAGATGATATAGAAAAGAGTCGAAAACAGATATTATTCATAAAAATAATTTGTTATTTGGGTTAATAAACAGAACTAGCATCATGTGTTGGTTTTTTTTTTAAGTAAGATTACAAGTACAAAGAACAAAACACGATTTAGGCTCCAATCAACAGTAAGCACACTAATATTAGTGAATTCACACAATAGCCAGCACAACATGAAGAAAGGAGTCAGAAAAATGTTTTATTAAGGACATTAGTTGTTTGTTTTTGTAGGTAACAAAAGATAAAAGGTCAGAAAGGCTAAACGCTAAACACAAATAGCATGATTTAAATTTAAAAGCAAGTATTTAAAGTAGAAGTACAAATGTTAAAGACAGGAACTTAACGTATAAGAGCAAAAATACAAAGAAAAACAGACAAAACTTACACCATAAAAAGTTAAATATTTAAAGTGAAATCATGAGTTCCTGGTGTCTGTTTTGTTTTTGCTATGATCACGAACTCCAGGTTATAAAGACGTGAACTTGGCCACAAACTGCTCTATTTTTTTATTGTCCAAGGACTCTGTCTTTCACTTTATTCTATAATTATAATGAAATAATCTACAACTAATAAGATAAACAAAACATAAGAGCAGTCCTGGAGTCTCGCGTGCTAGCTAGTCGCTAGCTAACGCGTGTTTCTTATCTGAGTGAAACGTGAAAACGGCATCTCCTCCAAATCTAATAAAAACACATAAAAGAGTGAAACGCAGAGCACTTATGAAGAGCATACGGCGTCCCGCTCTGTTTTATCTCAGGACACGAGGACGTGCGTGTTTTGCACCGCGTGGCGTGAGATAAACGCGCGTTTTTGTAAATGTTCTTTACGAGCAGACGTGGTGTTTGTAGATTGTGGTGTGAACCTGGACCAGCAACAATCCTCCATCATCGTTCATCATCATCATCATAACATTTATGTTGTCACAGTGAAAAATCATCTGACATCATCATCATCGTCATCATCACCTGAACCTCCACGTTCATTCATGTTGCATGTGTTGTTGCAGTGGTTCTGCTGCAGGCTTGCAGATCAGCTGACTTTGAATTCACTTGAATTATGTTTCGTATTTAAAGTTTGAACAAAGCTCTTCTCTCGCAATTTAACCTCAGGAGAATCTGAAAAAAGCTTTTTATCCATCAAAACACCCAGAGACACCGCAGTACGATATAATCACGATACAATATTATTGTCACGATATTTAAGTCACAATGTCACATTATCACAATATTTATGTCACAATACAATATTAATATCCAAGTATTTAAGTCACTATATGATATTATCACAATATTTTATTCACAATATTTAAGTCACAACACGACATTATTATCGTGATATTTAAGTCACGGTACGACGTTATTACAATTTGTACAGTAAGTGAAATGAACTGACATTATCCCGATATTTATGTCACAATCTGATATTATCACGATATTAAGTCATGGTACGACATTATCCCGATATTTAAGTCATGATACGCCATTTAAATCGCGTTACTCAAGTCATGATACGATATTATCACGATATTTAAGTCATGATACGATATTATCACGATATTTAAGTCATGATACGATATTATCACGATATTTAAGTCATGATATGACATTAATATCACAATATTTAAGTCACGGTACGATGTTATTATCACGATATTTAAGTCACAATACGATATTATCACGATATTTAAGTCACTATACAATATTATCACGATATTTAAGTCATGATGCGATATTATCACGATATTTAAGTCATGATGCGATATTATCACGATATATAAGTCATGACACGATATCAAGATATTTAAGTCATGATACGATATTATCACGATATTTAAGTCATAATACGATATTATCACGATATTTAAGTCACAACACAACATTATTATTGTGATATTTAAGTCACGACATTATTACAATTTGTACAGTAAGTGAAATGAACTGACATTATCCCGATATTTATGTCACAATCTTATATTATCCCGATATTTAAGTCATGATACGGCATTTATATCGCAATATTTAAGTCATGGTACGATGTTGTTATCACGATATTTGAGTCAAAATACGATATCACGATATTGCGATACACAACAGCTCTAGTGAGACTGAGCACAAATGTCAACCGACATTTTTTCTGCTAATCCACAAACTGCAGTCCTGCTCTGAACAGCTTCACTCAACATTCTGCTGCTGCCGTTGTTGTTGTTGTTGTGAATCTCATCACCTCCCATCACCAGATCCATGACCCGCTTACACTGTGGGAGCATCATCTTCATCATCATCATCGTCCTCGTCCTCGTCATCACCATCACTTCAAACCCCCTTTAGTCGCGTTTGTCTCACCGTGTGTCTCTTTGTGCCGTCAGTGGTTCCAGAGCCTCCTCGAAACCTGAGGGTTCTGAACGCCACCACGTCCACGTTGACGGCCAAATGGGACGCTGCCCCCGGCCCCGTCCAGAACTACAGGATTACCTACAGTCCCGTCGACGGAGGCGAACCGCTCGTGGTGAGTTCACTGCCTGGTTTTATTACTGTTAAGTCATTGTTAATTGTCTCACAGCATTTCAAATTTACACCAAAGTGTGAGAATTGTGGACATGAACACATGAGTGCACGTCGGACAAGACACAGTGAGTGTGTTTGGGTTGCCCGAACGACCCCGAAGAACTAGAAAAACTACCAACTGTCAGTGGAGACATGATTTAAGTTCCACATTTGCACGTGTCGAGATGTATTTCTTCTAATTTTAGCTCATGGTAGGATTTCATCTGTTCAGCGGTGTCTCTTGGAAAGTAAAAGTATATTAATATAAACCGTAATATTTCCAGTACGATGTGTTGCTCAGTCGTTATTATTGGTCCATTGTTGTTAGAAAAGCAGAAGAACGGACCACACTCGTGTGAAACCGTGTCAGGAGAGCAGAACTATTCAGAGATGAAGTTTTACAACCAGGCCTGGCTGCGGTTCAGGGATTATTTTGTCCCTCTCTCCCATTATTACACCATCATGAACGCACACTGGGTCCGGCCGTGTGTTTGTCCAGGGTGTGTCGGGTGTATTTTCCCGGCATGTTCCGCTGCTGCTGTCGGGGCGCGGCGTTTCCCAGCTTCACTGCTTTCTTTGTCACCTCAGGGAACGAACTTCACTCCACTTTGTTCATTAATGAACGCGTTAATGCGACAAAGGAGGATGTTTAAATCTGCCACAGGACTTTGTGTTCCAGTTCAAACACTGGTGGGGCGTGGGGTATTTTATTATTACTCAAATGTTATTAAATAAATCCATATTTATATTTATATATTTTAAGTCAAACCAATATTTCTGTAAGTCGTTCTGTGATGTCTTATGTCATAATCTGAGTTTATATATCCTGATATATGAGCGATATGAGGATTAAGTTTCTTTCTCTGGACTCATGAACAGTTTCTCTGCACATGTTTTTCCCTTAACTAACATGTTTTTCCCTTAACATTCGTTTTTCCTTAGCATCCATGTTAACCGAACGTAACCTTAGCGACCGTATTTCACCAACGTACAAACACACACATTGTTAAGAAAAGGTCAAATGGAGCTCATAACTGACCATTCTGACACGTCCTAATTAAAAATATTTGTTCAGAACGTCCTCCATGACCGGAGCACAGACTCAGTCTGATACAGTCACATACAGCAGCCATTTATGCCGCTCGCCACTGGCGATCAGCGGTGCTGCACTCTCTGTGAAAATCAGTTAAAAAGACAGCACCGCTGATTGCCAGCGGCCAGCGGCGAGCTGCCTAAACTGATCGCCAGCTCCGGAGCATACAGTCACCGGTCTGATACAGCGCCAGTTTATTCAGCTCACCGCGCGCTGCTGGCGATCAGCGGTGGCGATCAGCTGTGCTGTCCCTAAGTGTTTTTAGCTGATTTACAGTTCGTCACTGTTCGGCTCGATCCTTATGTAGGACGTCTCTTCCAGTGACGGCACTCTCGCTTGTTTTCCATTAGTGTCCTTTGCCCCTTAACATCAATGTTTTTTTCCTTAACCTCCATGTTTTCCCTTAACATCCGTCTTTTTCCTTAAGTTAAATTTAAGCAGTGACTTTTTTCCATTTCATTTCGTCAGTATAATATATTTGAGATGTTTTACTGTAAATATGGTGAAATCTAGAAGGAATTATGGGATGTAGCAGCTGAAAAGCATTGATTTATAATATGATAAGTATTCTTCTTTTTTTTAATTTGTATTTTAGTGGATGTTTTTCTTCTTTAGTTAAAGACATGAAGAATGTCTCACACAGACAGTGAGACTCATCCAGGTCTCAGTGAGACAAAGTCTCCTGGACATGCTGCTCTCCTTCATCACACTCTGACATTTGGTTTATGACAGCGAGGCCTGCACACTCACATTTCTGCACCAAGACGCCAACACTCATAACACAGCAGCAGCAGTAACAGCAGCAGCAGCAGCAGCAGTAACAGCAGCAGTAAAGCAGCAGCAGCAGCAGCAGCAGTAACAGCAGCAGTAAAGCCGCAGCAGCAGTAACAGCAGCAGCAGCAGTGACAGTAACAGCAGCAGCAAACGCAGCAGTAACAGCAACAGCAGCAGCAGCAGCAGCAGCGACGGCGTACATAAAGAATTTGTGCAAGTCATCTCAGAGTCTTCTCTGAGATGTTATGACAGTTTTCCCCTAAACAACGAGTCGGGGTCGGTTGATGATGTCAGCGGCACAGATCTGTGCTCTGTGATCAGACTCTGAGCATCTGCTGTCGTCTTTGTTGTTTTTAACTTCAGTCAAATGTTTTCTGTGGAGCGCGATGAGTTCAGGGTCTCCTTATTGCGCTGAGAAAATGTCATGAACAGATTGTTCAGGGTTTGAGTAACTGACACGTGATTAGCACAAACTGTGCTGCTGCTGGTGCTTCTGCTGGTGCTGCTGTTTCGGCTGGTGCTTCTGCTGCTGCTGCTGCTGTTATGGCTGGTGCTTCTGCTGCTGCTGCTGCTCTTGGTGGAAACAAAACACTCGCCAAATCAGCTGGAAAATACCAAACCCATAGAGAAAATCTGTGATTTTAGCTTGTGGGGACACAGTTGCTGCTGGTCTACTGCTGCCTCGTGTGGTCACTTTGTGTCACTGAGGTAAATCTGAACAAGAATTTGACCAAATAAGACATTTGAACTTAGTGATGGAGGCAGCAGTGGATCAACAACTCCTGTGTGTGTGATGTTAAAATCACTGATTTTCTCTATGGGGTTTGGTGTGGGAGAGTGAGTGGTTGAGTTTCCTGTTGGAAAAGTGTGTCTCACAGTGAGATATAAGAGATAAAATCTACTGTAAGATATTGTAGACTTAAGATGACTTAGATTTTATGTTCCACTCACTCTCCCACACCAATTCCTCCTTTTCCTCTTGTCAACAAATGCCACGAAGAGGCAAAAGCCAACAGAGAGTTCATGTCTCAGCTCACCGTGTTCTGAAGGCTGAGAATCAATCCAGTGTAATCCTTTTGTTTTGCTGCTGTTTTCAGCGTTTGAAGGTTTGAAGACATACAGTTGAGTGTTTGTTGGTGACGGTGAGAGTGAACGTTTCACTCGTTCATCTGGAAACAAAGACTCTGACTGTGTGGCTTGGACGCGTCAGACCTTGGACACGACGACACGATATTTGCTTGTAGATCAAATTATTGTTGGTTTGGGTCTTTGTCATGGGATTTGTGGACAATGGTAGAAATGTGAAATATGGCCAAGACTTTTCTGTCCGCTCAGCCTCCTCCTCCTCCTCCTCCTCCTCCTCTGCCTCTGTGTGCGATGGCTTTGATTTACTCCTCTGTGAGTTACAGCAGGACCACTCCAGTGCTCGGCTTCTTCAGCTTCTCCACTGTAATATTTCTGGGTATTTAATGATTTAACATAAAGCACCGGTGCAGCAGCAGCAGCAGCAGCAGGAGCAGCAGCAGCAGCAGCAGCAGCAAGCGGACATTCATCCTTTTTTTCTCAGAAGAAGCGAGGAGATCCTGAACTCATGAAGAAACACTTGACTGACGTTCAAGTCAGCGTTCAGGGTTTCTTTCTTTTTTTAAAGCGTGGTTGTGTGAGGTAGTGACACATTTAAGCCACTAACTGCTCTGTAAGTCTCCAACATCTTTAAGAACATGTTTCACGTCTTTATCTCACTGTTAGACACACTTTTGCAACAGGAAACGGAAGTTTGTAAACCACTCACTCTCCCACACCAAACCCCATAGAGAAAATCAGTGATTTTAGCTTGCAGGGACACAGGAGCTGCTGGTCTACTGCTGCCTCGTGTGGTCACTTTGTGTCACTGAGGTAAATATGAACATCGGAATTTAAAAGCCGAAATGACAAAATAAGACATTTGAACTTAGTGATGGAGGCAGCAGTGGATCAACAACTCCTGTGTGTGTGATGTTAAAATCACTGATTTTCTCTATGGGGTTTGGTGTGGGAGAGTGAGTGGTTTACAAACACACTGAAACACACTGCACCTTTAAATGATGAACAGACGAGATAATGGATGGGTAGTCTGATAACACAGTGGTGTAAAAATAGAGGAAAATAAATAGAATTTAAAGGGAAAATGTTGGTGTTTAAACAACAAAACAAAGAGTGAAACCAGAGAAAAACAGGACGCAGCTGCTGAGTCTGAACCAGACTTTGTCAAAAATCGTAACGCTGATGAAATAATGAGGAACGTAGTCTGATGAATCTGGATTTTTAAACATTGAATCCCCGGCGGAGCCACTGATGATCACTGATGATCTGCTGATGAGCCTCACAGCAGCTGCAGGAACATGTCTGGATTCCTGACATGCTGATGTAAATGTGGAGCGACGCTCGTCTGCTGTTTATCTCTGAGCTACCAGGCAAAGTGTTTATGCCCTTTGACAAATGTGTTTACACTACTGCATCCATCCCATGATGCAGTGCAGGAGTTGTTTGCTCAGGATTTCCCCGCCGTCTGCTTCCATTCCCTCACAGAGACATTGTTCACTTACTCGTGAGTAAATAACCTCAGTAGTTTAGTTTAGTTTTGGGGGCAGGGCAACAGAGCGATGAGATCAGCGATAAGAGGCCGCTTTATTAGGTACAGATGACACCTGTTCAGACCTCAGACCAGACTGGTCTCTGGAAACACTCTGGAAACGACAACCACAACGCTGCCGTCATCTGCTCGGGTTTGAACTTCAGCAGCTGCTGCTCGCAGGTGATCAGCTGATTCACGAGCAGGTGAATGGGTGAGCGGGTGAACGGGATAACAGGAGAACAGGTGAGCGGGAGAACAGGTGAGCAGGTGAGTGGGTGAACAGGTGAGCAGGTGAGTGGGTGAACAGGTGAGCAGGTTAGCGGGAGAACAAGTAAGCAAGTGAGCGGGTTAACAGGTGAGCGGGTGAACAGGTGAGCGGGAGAACAGGTGAGCGGGTGAACAGGTGAGCGGTGAGCAGGAGAAGAGGTGAACAGGAGTACAGGTGAACAGGTGAACAGGAGAGCAGGTGAGCGGGAGAACAGGTGAGCGGGTGAACAGGTGAGCGGTGAGCAGGAGAAGAGGTGACAGGTGAACAGGTGAACAGGAGAGCAGGTGAGCCGGTGAGCCGGTGAACAGGTGAACTGGTGAGAGGACGAGCAGGTAAACCTAATGATGTGGCAGGTGAATGGATATTTCTGGACATTGTCTCTGTCCTCAGAGATGTCTGAAACCTGTCCATCAGGGGGCGACTCCACTGGTTAGCATGTAAGTTCAGGAGAAAATGAGCCTTCTAATAAGTTGAATTGTGATGTAAATGAAGATTTTCCTGAGTGGTTTATGGTCTGGATCACTTATGGATCACTTGTCTCTGGTCCTCCTCAGTGCAGCACAGCGGACATTTTGTAAAATCTGGTCTCATTTTTTAGTCAAAAAGTCGATTAAAGTAGCGACTGATTTAGCATGTGGCTATGGTCTGTGATGAAACTCACGTATCTGTGTGTGTGTGTGTGTTTACAGCGCAGACAAACACACTCACGCTGGTTTAATAACAAACACGTCGAGCCAACAACAAACTCTTGAGTACTTTTCGTATCTTCGTTTTTCTTTTGTCTTCTCTGTCTCTGCGAACGCTAACTTCTTTCCTGTGACCGTGTCACAATAAAACTGCGATGAAAGATAATGAATGCATGTTTATTGTTTTGTTTCAGATTCAGGTCGGAGGAAAGAAGACGAGCACCGTCCTGCAGAAGCTCAAGCCCGACACGCCGTACGCCGTCAAAGTCGCAGCAGTTTACTCCACCGGCGTCAGCGCCGATGTCGCCGACCGAGGAAGAACCAGTAAGAACCTCAGAGCAGAATCAAGAATATTATTACAAAGTTTTCAAAGCCATGTCACGGGGACTTCTGGAGATACATGAAAACTTTTTTATGTGTAAAATGGACAATTCTTGAATCTTATTTAAACTTTATTTTGTTAGGAAATCACGTCAACAATAGAATATCTTATATCTTACATCATAGAGGAAGTGTCCTGACTTTCCTGGAGTTAACGTGTGTGCGTGTGTTTCTCCTCAGAGCCTCTAGGGGGAGTGAAGAACCTGCAGGTGTTGAACCCGACCATGACCTCGCTGAACGTGCGCTGGGAACCCGCCGAGGGTCGAGTCAGAGAGTACAAGGTCTTCTACGTCCCAAAGGCCGGAGGAGACGACAGCATGGTAGGACCACGCATACCTTTTGTCAGTGCAGGAAGTCACATCTAAAAAAAGCGTGTGTTTGCGGCTAAGGTTTTTGTTCTTTAAACGCAGGAAAAAGTGTCGGCAGGTACGACCAATACCGTCCTGCGAGGCCTGCAGCCCGACACCCTCTACACCGTGTCTGTGGTGCCGGTTTACCCCGATGGAGACGGACAGAGCGTGTCTGAGGACGGGAAGACGAGTAAGAGCGCAGCACTGAAACACAAAATCTATTTGTAATCCCAAAATCTACTTAAAATTCCAAATCTACTTAAAATTCCAAAATCTACTTAAAATTCCAAAATCTACTTAAAGTTCCAAAATCTAATTAAAAATCCAAAATCTACTTAAAACTTCAAAATCTACTTAAAATTCCAAATATATGTAGTTCCAAAATCTACTTAAGATTCCAAAATCTACTTAAAGTTCCAAAATCTTAAAATTCCAAAATCTACTAAAAGTTCCAAAATATACTTAAAACTCCAAAATCTACTTAAAATTCCAAATCTATGTAAAGTTCCAAAATCTACTTAAAATTTCAAAATCTACTTATAATTTCAAAATATGCTTAAAATTTCAAAATATACTTAAAGTTTCAAAATATACTTAAAGTTTCAAAATATACTTAAAGTTCCTAAATCTACTTGTAGTAAATGTCTCGTATTTAAAACAAAAAAAGGGACAAATGAGAAGAACTTGTAAAATTTGTAATCCCAAAATCTACTTAAAATTCCAAATCTACTTAAAATTCCAAAATCTACTTAAAAATCCAAAATCTACTTAAAACTCCAAATATATGTAGTTCCAAAATCTACTTAAAAATCCAAAATCTACTTAAAATTCCAAATATATGTAGTTCCGAAATCTACCTAAAGTTCCAAAATCTACTTAAAATTCCAAAATCTACTAAAAGTTCCAAAATCTACTTAAAATTCCAAAATGTACTTACAGTTCCAAAATCTGTGCGTGTGTTTCTCCTCAGAACCACCAGGGGGAGTGAAGAACCTGCAGGTGTTGAACCCAACCATGACCTCGCTGAACGTGCGCTGGGAACCCGCCGAGGGTCGAGTCAGAGAGTACAAGGTCGTCTACGTCCCCGCGGCCGGAGGAGACGAGAGTGTGGTAGGACCACGTCTACTTGAGTAGATGCAAATTTTGTGTCAGAGAATTTCGCAAAATCTGCGACACACACACCGAATGATTTGCTAATCCGACATTGCAAAGTCGTGAAACAAATGGATGACAGTTGGATCTTGCATGGCTCTTGTTTGCGCGTGACTGTGGACGTAGTTGTTGTTGCAGGTTGTATGAACGCTAGTTTCCTGGTTGTTTTAATGTGAGTTTTTAAGCAGCTAACGAGTTAAATTTTGTTGGTTAAACGCAGGAAAAAGTGGCGGCAGGTACGACCAACACCGTCCTGCGAGGCCTGCAGCCCGACACCCTCTACACCGTGTCTGTGGTGCCCGTTTACCCCGATGGAGATGGACAGAGCATGTCTGAGGACGGGAAGACGAGTAAGAGTGCAGCACTGAAACACACAGAGGTCTGTTTCCTGACTTTCCTGGAGTTAACGTGTGCGTGTGTTTCTCCTCAGAACCACCAGGGGGAGTGAAGAGCCTGCAGGTGTTGAACCCGACTATGACCACGCTGAACGTGCGCTGGGAACCCGCCGAGGGTCAAGTCAGAGAGTACAAGGTCGTCTACGCTCCCGCCGCCGGAGGAGACGAGAGCGTGGTAGGACCACGTGAACCGTTTTTCCCCATCAAAGCACAAACAGCTTAGCTTGTTTTGGATAAAAAAAGCTTTAAAAGCAAAAGTGATAAAGTCACCAATGAACTTTCCCAAGAAGGAACTCAAGTTTGTAAAACACTCACTCTCCCACACCAAACCCCATAGAGAAAATCAGTGATTTTAACACAACAGCACACAGGAGTTGTTGATCCACTGCTGCCTCCACATAGCTGTGGCTCCCATGTATGAAGGAGCCACTCGCTAAAATCATTGATTTTCTCTATGGGGTTTGGTGCAGGTGAAAAAAGCAACAACATGTCAGTTTTGTGTTGTGACGGCCAGGTCATGTGACAATCTGTATTCTTAAGACATTGTAGACTAGAGTTGACATAGATTTTAAGGCTCATTGCTTTTCAGTAGACTAATAACCAGCACTTGTCAGTTGTTGTTGTCGTAGCCGAAGCTGCAGCTGCTCACCAGCGTGCTTTTGTTTCTGAACGCAGGAAAAAGTGTCGGCAGGTACGACCACCACCGTCCTGCGAGGCCTGCAGCCCGACACCCTGTACACCGTGTCTCTGGTGCCTGTCTACGCCGAGGGAGACGGACAGAGCATCTCCGACAACGGAAAGACAAGTAAGAGCGCAGCACGAGAACACACACACACACACACACGACACCAGCTCGTTGTCAGATATTTAAGAAAATCTTGAGATTCTCATCTCGTCCTGTTCAGGGCCACTGGGTGGCGTGAAGGACCTGCAGGTGACCGACCCCACCATGACCTCTCTGAACGTGGACTGGCAGCCGGCCGACGGCGCTGTTCGCCTCTACAAGGTCTTCTACGTGCCGGCCGCTGGCGGGCGAGAGGAGATGGTGAGACAACTCTGCGACATTGATCTTTCTCTTCCCCCGAAAACTAAAACACCTAACCTCACGTTTTATTTCTTTAATCAGGAGCAAGTTCCCGCAGCAACTACCAACATGGTCCTGAGGAACCTGCTGCCCGACACAGAGTACACCGTGTCGGTGTTACCGGTTTACCCGGCGAGGGAGGGGAAGCGCCAGTCAGAGAACGGAAAGACACGTGAGTTGCCGCGGAGAACCTGAACGTTAGCGCTCACGTTCATTTTAACACTGAATATTAAATGAAGCGTCTGTCGTGTCAGTTCCTCTGAGCGGAGTCGGCACCATGAGAGTGACCAACCCGACCATCACCTCGCTGACGGTCAACTGGAATCCTGCCGACGGCAACGTCCAGGGCTACAAGGTCATCTACGTTCCTGCTGACGGAGGGCTGGAGATCGTGGTAAGATCGCATCGTTTTTCACACGAGAAAAACCTGACTCAAGCTGAGTTAACTCTGACTCAAGGAATCCAGTTAACCTGATTCAACCTGAGTGGAGTGAACTAGATCTAACTCACGTTAACCTGACTCAAGCTGAGGTAACTTGACTGTAAGAAATCTGACTCAAGGAATCAAGTTAACCTGACTCAACCTGAGTGGAGTGAACCAGATCTTACTCACATTAACCTGACTCAAACTGAGTGAACTAGATCTAACTCAAGTTAACCTGACTCAAACTGAGTGAACTAGCTCTAACTCACATTAACCTGACTCAAACTGAGTGAACTAGATTTGACTCATGTTAACCTGACTCAAACTGAGTGAACTAGATCTAACTCAAGTTAACCTGACTCAAACTGAGTGAACTAGATCATGTTATCCTGACTCAAACTGAGTGAACTAGATCTAACTCAAGTTAACCTGACTCAACCTCAGTGAACTAGATCTAACTCAAGTTATCCTGAGTCAAGCTGCGTTAATTGACTTGACCCAAGTTAACCTAACTCCAGTTGAATCATTTATACTTAAATTGGCTCAAATTAAGTTAACATGAATTTTAGTTAACTCAATCTGACCTGAGTCAAGTTAAGTCAAGTAACAATGACTTTGAGTTGAATCTAAGCTAAACTAAACTTGTGTCAAGTTGTGCTAGGTTTGCTAGATACATCAAGTTCTCAAGTCAGGTTAGCTTGAGTTAAGTAAAGCTCTGGGTCTGGTTAACTTGAATTAAATAAAGTCTTAGTCAGGTTATCTTGAGTTTAATCAAGTTAACTCAACTTGGATCTGTTTAACTTGAGTTGAATCAATTTATTGTGTCAGGTTAGCTTCAGTTGAATCAAGTTAATTGGACTTGACTAAGGTTGGGTTAGGTTAACTGAAATGACATGACATTAAAGGGTAACTTGAATTACATTACATGTCATTTAGCAGACACTTTTATCCAAAGCGAGTTACAATGGAATTGAGTACAATCAGCCAGGGGTGGAGTCGAACTTGCAACCGTGTACCGGTCTTAACCACTGAGCCACTCCACCAGTTAACTAAGTCCAGTTATCGTGGTTGGAGTGAGGTTAACTTGAATTAGCTCAGGTTCATGAGTGAGATTAAATTGAATTAGCTCAGGTTCATGAGTGAGGTTAACTTGAATTAGCTCAGGTTCATGAGTCAGGTTAACTTGAATTAGATCAGGTTCAAGAGTCAGGTTAACTTGAATTAAGTCCAGTTATCTTGGCTTGAGTCAGGTTAACTTGAATTAGCTCAGGTTCATGAGTCAGGTTAACTTGAATTAGCTGAGGTTCATGAGTCAGGTTAACTTGAATTAGCTCAGGTTCATGAGTCTAGTTGTCTTGGCTTGAGTCTAGTTGTCTTGGCTTGAGTCAGGTTTAGTTGACTTGGTTTGGGTTCATCTTTAATATTTTTTTTGATCTGAGCTTCTTTAATCCTGACCTCCAGTAAAAACTCGATCGAGACAAAAATCATTCTTGAACAAACCCTGGTGGTCAGACAGTGATTCACAGGCTCAGACGAGTCTGACTTTAGTTTGAACCGTTGCTCGTCAGAAGACGATCAAAGCTCTCAGCGGGGGTTTGATATAAAGTGCTGACTCATGCTTTCTGACAGCAGCACAAAAGCGTGGATCTGTCATCGGTGCTGGAGCCGCCGCTGTAAATCCCTGTTTATCTGACGAGGAACAACAAGACGATTCCTGTTTGTTTGAAATGTTTCCCTCGACTGACAGAACGAGGATTTTATTTTTTATCACCTGTGCCAGAGGAATGTGGAGAAGGAAAACTATAAACATGACTCATGCTGGAGTTAGTCATTAAAGGCCCCATTTATGTGGTTTTCTTTAAAGATGTCAATAAACGCAGTTTATAATTTAAGAAAATGGGGGGAGGGGGGGCTGACACGTGGCTCAAGTGAAAGATAATAAAAACACACTGGAAGATAAACTTAGCATGAACAAGTTGTGTTTTCATTTAATTTTTTAACTTTCAGAGATGTTTTACATGTTTTAAAGGGACAGTTTAGATTTTTCCAGATGAACTCTTTGTCACTTTAAGTCTACGATGTCTTACGAACGTGTTCACGTCTTGATTTCACTGTGAGACACACTTTTCCAACAGGAGGTTTGTAAACCACTCACTCTCCCACACCAAAGCCCATAAAGAAAACCAGTGTTTTTAACATTACAGCGCACAGGAGTTGTTGATCCACTGCTGCCTCCATCACTAAGTTCTAATGTCTTCATTTATGAGTTCGGGTTTTGAAAATCTTCGTTCAGATTAACCTCAGTGACACAAAGTGACCACACGAGGCAGCAGTAGACCAACAGCTCCTGTGTCCCTGCGAGCTAAAATCACTGATTTTCTCTGTGGGCTTTGGTGTGGGAGAGTGAGAGTTACAGGCTTCAGTTGAACACGTGCAAATTATAGGTTCATTTAGTGAACGCCAGCTGTTTCCTTCCCTCTTCTGCTGGAGGTCAAAGGTCGAGTCGCTTCAGGCCGGTAGGGAGTTGTACATCCCTGTTATAGGGCAGTTTTGCAGGTTATTGAGGTCAGTCTTATGTGTTCTTCTGCAGGAGCAAGTGTCAGAGAGCACCACCTCCACCGTCCTGGAGAAGCTGCTGCCGGACACCCGTTACTCCGTCACCGTGGTGCCTGTCTACGCAGAGGGAGACGGACCCAGCCTGTCTGACAATGGCAAGACAAGTGAGTCAGTGGGGATGCAGGGCGGCTCACGTCACATCGACTGAATCATTTATTGCAGAAATAATAAAATAACACAATGATGAACCATCTTGTTTTCCGCCTTAGGGCCCTTGGGTTTTGTGAGGAACCTGCAGGTCACCGATCCGACCACCACCACCCTGAACGTCCGCTGGGAGCCTCCAGAGGGCAACGTGCGCGAGTACATCGTGATCTGGGTGCCGGCGGCTGGCGGAGAGCAGGAAGTGGTGAGACCTCCTCTGATAATCATCTCACGTTCTCCTCAGAGCGGTCATGTGAGCTCTGATGTAACCGTCAGGCTTTGCCAGGTCCAGATGTTGGACTGTGAGCAGAGGCTGAGCGCTTCATCCACGCTCCATTAGCTTCCTGGTTGGTCATGGCGAACGCCCGAATTATGAAACGAAATATGTTTGTTTTAATTCAAACCACTTCAGCTACTGTGACCAGAGGAAATCTGTCCGTCCCCTCACGTACTGACAACTATTTATTTTGACTTTTGTAAAACCATCTGTCTTTTATTGTGAATATTTTTTTTTTCAGTCTGTTGTGAGAAGCAAAAAAGAAAATCAAATTTCAAACGACAATAACAATTGTTACAATGTGGCCTTCACTGACCCCTGTGACCCCTGCTGAAGGGAGATTTATTAATAGAGTCGTAACATTTTCGAACACACAAAAGAAAAGGATGAGTTTTAATCGATGTCATCAAGTTTTGCAAACATATTTTCTACCATAGCGATAAAAATAGCAATAAAAATTGTGACTTTCTTACTTCTTTTCCTTATCTGTGATATCTACAGAACACGTTCACGTCTTTATCTCACTGTTAGACACGCTTTTCCAACAGGAAACTGAAGTTTGTAAACCACTCACTCTCCCACACCAAACCCCATAGAGAAAATCAGTGATTTTAGCTTGCAAGGACACAGGTGCTGCTGGTCTACTGCTGCCTCGTGTGGTCACTTTGTGTCACTAAGTTAAGTCTAAATGAAATATTTCAAATGCTTAATTCATAAAATAAGACATTTGAACTTAGTGATGGAGGCAGCAGTGGATCAACAACTCCTGTGTGCTGTGATGTTAAAATCACTGGTTTTCTCTGTGAGGTTTGGTGTGGGAGAGTGAGTGGTTCACAAACTTCAGTTTCTTGTTGGAAAAGTCTGTCTCACAGTGAGATAAAGACATGAACGTGTTCTGTAGACATCGCAGACTGTTTTTCTTGTTGTTTTCATGACACAGGGGGCGCTCACAGCACAGCACAGCTTGGTTAGGTCAGAGCAGGTGTGAGCGTCTTTGAGTTTTTGGCAGATTTTCTCCACATGTTGAAACGACAGTGTTTTGATGTAACACAGTAAAATGTCCTCTTGTCTTGGAAAACATGTCAAATATGAAGTTATTGAGGTTCATAGCTGGAAAAAAAAAGTTAACGGAAAACATTCGACATGGACGTGCGATCGTTTGACTCGTCTCTGAAAGCAGCATGGACTGTTTTCTGTAAAGCAGCGGCGGTGGCGGCGTCTCGAGGGGTTTTGTTTTTATTTTCCTTCCACATTATGTCACTCGGTTGACGACATGTCGTGGAATGAGATGATTTGATTTGGAGACAAGTGAAATTATCTCAGCCTACTGGCAGATGTGAGGACTTCACTTTGGATTAAGTGAACAGAGAACAAATGTGACTGTGCTGGAGGACGGGGACTAGGACGAGGCCGAGGACGAGGAGTCTTCTCTGAGCTTCTGCTGATGCACAAACACGGCTCTGGCAAGACGCTGCTGCATCCAACTAAACACATTTTTACTCACAGATGAATTTCTCTGCATCTGCAACCAAGGCCCTAATTTCCTGGACGAGACTTTTCTAACCGTTCTCTAAATACTTTCTCTTCTCGCCCTGACCAGGACCAGGTATCTGGAAGCACGACCTCCACCGTCCTGAAGAGCCTGGAGCCAGACACCGAGTACACGGTCACCGTGGTGCCTGTCTACCACGAGATGGAGGGGAAACCGCTATCTGAAAACGGGAAAACAAGTGAGTTTGGAATATTCTGAATGTTGGATCTGAAGCACATTAAATTTAAATTGATGCCAAATCTGTAATTTCGTAGAAGGTCAGATTAAATCCGATGAGTTTTGACGGAGAGATATTTTTAGTTTTTGCCCATTGTAAGAGATTGGGATTTCTTGAAAATGTGATCATGTTTTGTGACGTCATCAGTGGGCGGAGTCTTTCCAAACTTTTGTGGGAGCATACGTGGGCGATCACCTACCCAAGACTGATCCGTCAAAAGCTGCAGAAAGAAAGTTGCTCAAAGCACCTCCTTATTTATCATGAATTATCTGTATGCAGATGATATCAGACTATTTATCACAGAAATTCTCTTAATTATCTCTATGATTAAGGACATAAGAAGAAAACAGAAAATCATTTGAATAATGGTGATGAAGAACTTCCTCCTCCTCCTCAGATCCAATGGGAGGAGTCAAGAACTTGCAGGTGACTGACCCGACCTTCAGCTCGCTGGCGGTCCGCTGGCAGCCCGCGGTCGGTAACGTCCGCACCTACAAAGTCTTCTACGCGGCTCAGCCGGGAGGAGAAGAGCGAATGGTTGGAACGACTTTGATGCTGATGATTTTTCTCACTGTAATCGGATTCGGAATCATACTGATCGCAATTTTTCTGTCCCGATGAACAGGAGGAAGTGTCGGGCGGAACGACCAACACCATCCTGAGGAACCTGGAATCCGACACGGTCTACGACGTTGCGGTCGTTCCCGTCTATCCAGACGTGGAGGGAATACGACAGGCGGAGAAGGGAAAGACGAGTGAGTTAATGTTCAGCATTTACCTTTTACGACAAAGTAACAGCAGACACTGAAAAATTATATTTAAATACATATCTAGCCATTTTAGAAACCCTGCAAATCATGTGTTCACAAAGAATCGTCACTAAAGATTCACGACACACATTTGTACATTATTTCTCTGTCGGATTTTGTTAGATTTAAAGGATCCAACACATTGGAACAGTCCTTTAACAAGCGCTGATGTCGTAACATCCTGAACATCCTCTAACCAAGATACACTAAACTAAGCTAAGCTAAACTAAGCTAACTTATCTACTAACTAACTAAACCAGGCAAAATTAAGCAACGAACAAATGTAGTTAAAGTACACTAAGTTAAGTTGAAAATCAGTATCAGTAAAAAAATCAACTACATTTGATTAAGCCAAACTATACAAAAAAAGCTAAATCAAGTGAAGCTAAGCTACGCTATGCTAGGCGAACTAATTGCCTAAAGCTCAGAAAAACCAAAGTAAACTCAACTAAACAAAATTAAACTTGACAAGGCTAAACTAAGTCAAGCTAAAATAAGCTATTATCAACTAAGCAATGCAAAATAAAGCTAAATTAAGTTAACTAATTAGCTTAGTAAAGTTAAGCAACCCAAAAGTAAATTAAAGTAAACTTGACAAGGCTAAACTAAATTAAGCTAAAATATTAAGCACTCTTGATTAAGCTGAACTATACAAAACTAAGCTAAATCAAGTGAATCTAAGCTACTAATTATTTAAGACTAAAGTTAAGGTGAACTAAACTTAACAAGGCTAAACTTGCTAAGCTACACAATTAAACAATTACAATATGGAGAAGAAAAATGGATCAGTTACTCGACTTGTGAGGATGAAAGTTGCAGATTGGACCTTTAACATGGTCAACATCGCACTTCTCTGGTGGAAAAATCTTCACACGCTTGATAAAATATGATTTTATAAAGAAAAAAAAACACACAAGATTCTCGACTGTAATCCAATATCCTGGCAGAGAAAAACAGGACGACTTACGCTGACGTTATTTTTTGGACTCTTTCTTCTCTATTTTCTCTTCTTAACGACCATTTTTCAGTCGTGATTTACTAAATCTAGAGGACGAGCGTCACAGCTGAACGAGTAAATGAATCACAAACGCTCTGCTGTTAATCAACAAAGTCTTAATCCATGAGAAAGTGATTATTTATCGATGCACTTTTAAAGACCAGTGACTTTTTAATGTTAATATTTATCATCTCTGACAAAACTAAGTCAAAAAACATTTGTATCAACAAAGGTTTGAGTTCACTCAGGTTCTGCTTCAGACTTTTCTGAGAAAAAGTTACAAAACAACTCGTGTTTTATTGCTTGGTTTGTTTTCTACGCCGCTGACGCTTCGTGATTTTATTTCTTGTTGTGGAGAAATCAATAAAATGAGAGACAAACAAACAGCGAAACTGCAGATTCATCGACTGAGAAGATTTTTAATTTCAGACGCAGATTGTGATGTTTGTACGCAGGAATACTGCAGTGACGTTTTTATAAAGTTCAGTTTTTTTGAATTTACAAGATTCAGTTTGTCATAAAACCATTTTCATTTAAAAAAATGTGTAATTCTGAACATTTTTGGCATAAAAATGTTTTCATTAAAAAAGTTTGGGTGTTTTTTTCCATGTAAAAATTAATAAAATTTGACTCTGGTTTCTTCTAATAATGTTCCAGTTTTTCAGATAAAGAAAAAAACTTTCTTTTTTTTCCTTTTTTATAAAAAAATATTCTTAATTTTTTTCTGGGCTCTGTCTTTTTGAATTGACAAGATCATTTTCTTAATTAAAATTAAAATAAATTGCAGTTTTTCCTGTATCAACAAGGTCAAGACAAACTGGACATTTGTTGATTCAGAAAATGGTCCAGAAATTCTCGCCTCATTATTCAGAAAAACAGCCAAAATTACGTTTAAGGAAAAGTTACTTCTTAACTTTTCAATATACAAAGTATTTAGTTTTCCACGTGAATCCTCTCTGTGTGCAGATAAACTGTGCTGATGTCACCGCTTTGTGATTGACGTCTCCTTCACTGTCAGACATCTGTTCTGTGAATTCCAGCCGCAGGAGTGTGTGATTCTTCATGTGTGTGTTTCAGAGGCTCTGGGTGGAGTGAAGAATCTCCAGGTGACTGACCCCACCACCAACTCCCTGAGGGTCCGCTGGGAACCGGCCGAGGGCGACGTCAGAACCTACCAGATCATCTACGCACCCGCCAGCGGAGGACCTGACAGCACGGTCAGTTTACGTCCACACACTTACATCAACAATGATCTGAAGTGAATCACAACATCCTCCTCAGGTGCAGTTTAAATCTGCTCAATCTGAACACTTAACTAACACAAGTCGCTGACTCTGACTGAAGTCTCAGCTGGTTCAAAAGAAGACGACACTAACTAAACTGAGCTTAACTATACTAAGATAAAATGAACTAGAGTAGACTACACTAAACCAACTAACACTAAACTAAGCTAAGATACACTAAATTAACTAACTGACTGACTAACACTAAACTAAGCTAAGATACACAAGCTAACTAATTAACTGACTAACACTTAGCTAAGCTAAAATACACTAACTAACTAACACTAAGCTAAGATACACTAAACTAGCTAACTGACCGACTAACATTAAACTAAGCTAAGATACACTTAACTAACTAACTAACACTAAACTAAGCTAAGATAAACAAACAAACTAAAACTAAGCTAAGATACACTAAACTAACTGACTAACGCTAAACTAAGCTAAGATACACTAAACTAACTAACGAACTGACTAACACTAAACTAAGCTAAAATAAACTAACTGACTAACACTAAACTAACCTCATGCTTAATTAAGATAACTGAACTAAACTAAACTGAGCTAAGCTTAAATAAGATAACTTCAGCTACACTCAGCTTAATTAAGCTAACTTAACTTTTAATTAAGCTAACTTAAATTAAGGTAAACTGAGCTAAATTTAATTAGGCTAAACTAAACTAAAGTTGTTATTCTTTGGCGTTTTATGGCTTCCTTAATGTTGCGTTACTGCTTACTTTACTACTTTACTTTACATTAAACTAAACTTAAACTTAACCAGAGAAAACTATAAACAGTGTAAAACAGTGTTTAATCTCTGACATTGAAGAATCATAGCACCGCTAAAAACAAGCTAACACAGTCAACGATAACACGAGCTTGGAATAATACTTTTATTTAGGGAAAGGTTTGTAACAGATAATCAATAAACACGTTTTTGTCACATTGTCCTTCGCAGACTCAGGTGTCGGGGATTTCCACAAACACAGTTCTCAGAGATTTGCTTCCAGACACTGAGTACAAAGTGACGCTGGTGCCCATTTACGCCGACGCCGAGGGAAAACGCACGTCTGAGAACGGAAAGACGAGTGAGTTTGAAGCTGTGACACAAAAATAACAGATAATCAATGACATTGTGAACTTTGATTTGTGACAACTGGCACGTCACGTGTTTTTAGGTATTTATATCGAGCTTTTCTAGTCTCGATGAGCTGCTTGACACTACACTTTTCACCCATTCACCAGTCTCTGTGTTTGCTCCACAGAGGCTCTGGGAGGAGTGAAGAACCTGCAGGTCACTGATCCGACCACCAGCTCCCTGAAGGTGCGCTGGGACCCAGCAGAAGGCAACGTCCGTCAGTACCGCATCTTCTACGTCCCCGCGACCGGCGGCGCTGAGGACATGGTGAGGTTTCACACACCGACTTTAACAAAGAGAGTGTGTATGAAGCACGGGTGTATCAGGTGTCTGTCTGTCGGTCTGTCTGTCTGTATGTATGCAGACGACATGATCTTTTTCAGTGTTTCACTTTAAAAATCCCACACCAAACCCCAAAGAGAAAATCAGTGATTTTAGCTTGCGGGGACACAGGAGTTGCTGGTCTACTGCTGCCTCGTGTGGTCACTTTGTGTCACTGAGGAAAATCTGAACAAAAATGTTCAAATGCCGAAATGACAAAATAAGTCACTGGTTTTCTCTATGGGCTTTGGTGTGGGAGAGTGAGTGGTTTATAAAGATGTAAAAACCGACTTTTCCTTAACTTTTATGTTAATTATGTTTAGTTCATTTTTACTAGTTTCTAGTTTTAGACTCTTTTGACAGGTTTTGTCTGTTTGCCAGTTTATTCTGTCAGTCTGGTCTAGTGTATAGTCTATAATAATCTGTGTTATTAATTAGACTCTGTGTATGTGTGTGAGCAGGAGCAGGTGTCGGGCGGCACCACTAACACCGTGCTGAGGAACCTTCTGTCCGACACGCCCTACACTGTGACCGTGGTGCCGGTTTATCCAGAGGGAGAAGGTCTGCGTCAGTCTGACAACGGGAAAACATGTGAGTCTGACATCAGCGATCACATGACGCCCACTTATATCACCACTGTATAGTTCCAGCGAGACTCGACTCTACTCGGTTTGTTTTTGTTTTCTCTGACATCTTAGCTCCTCCTCTGTGTGGGCGGAGTCATCACAGCATGGCTGCGTGAAACTGATAAATGTTGGAGATTAACGCAGGATTTTTAAGTATTTTTAACTTTGATCTACAGTTGGATTTTGTTGGCTTTGATTCTTGTGTTGGACGTCGCGCTCATGACTCTTCACTGACGAGTTTAATCTCAAAAGCCCCATTTAAAATCTCCAAATTCTGACTAATCTCAAAATTCCAACTTTGAATCTCAAAATTCCAACTTTGAATCTCAGAAATCTGAAGTAAGTCTCAGAAATCTGACTTTTGAATTTCAGGATTCGGAAGTTAATCTTGGAAGTACTGACTTTAATCTCAGAATTTTTCAGTGTTCTGACTTTTTGATTTAAAATCTGGAAGTTCTGACTTTAATCTCAAAATTCCAATTTAAAATCTCAAAATTCCAATTTAAAATCTCAAAATTCCAATTTAAAATCTCAAAATTCCAATTTAAAATCTCAAAATTCCAATTTAAAATCTTGGAGTGAGGTCAGATTATGTCCATGCTCAGGAACGTGTCCTCATATCTGACCACATGTCCCCATATGTGTGTGTCCTCGTCCTCATCCTCCCTTTGCTCCGTCTCTAATCCTCCTGTCAGTGAAAATAAGAAGCTAATGATCTTTTTTATTAACCGCTAACTCCATCCAGTTTTTTTTTATGAATGTTTTTTTGTCCCTGGAGGAATTAGTCTCATTTATTTTGAAGGAAAAACACGAAACGAGTCCAAAACACAAGGAAGAAACGCAGTAAAAAAAAAAACATTAATAATCATAAAATCATCAGTATTTTAAAATCAGGAGCAGCTTCTTTACTCTGGAGAATTTCTCTTCTTTCTCTTCTTTATGTTTTTTCCTGTTCTTCTTAAATATTAAAGTCTCCGTCGATGCAGCGAGAGGAAAAAAAAACCAACACATCTGCTTTGGTTTAAGACGGAATTTAAGGGCTTTTGCATAAACAGAAAAGTCTGCAGTGCTTGGTTTGACTTTTCAGACAAACGTGCAGAAAAAACTGCTTTAGCATGATTTCACTGCTCAGTGTCACTTTATTTTGAAAGTCTGATGTTTGTTTCCACTTGAATCAGATGATGAGTGCAGTTTTCCTACTGTTTGTCTACAAATAATCTAATTTAATCTGAGATTATGACGTTTGCTCGACTGTAAACTCATTGTCAGCAGATTAATTTTATAAATACTGAATTTTTAATGGACAAAATTTAACTTCATTAAAAGTCCTCCAATAATCCACCGTTTGCTGGTCTCAAAATAATCCAGATTTTCTTTTTTTGTTTTAATGAATTAAAATGATCTCAAATGATGAAAATATTAAAACCAACATTGGATTATGTGATTTTTCAATTTTTTACAACTTCTGCTACGATAATCATTATCTCGCTCTTTAACGTCCGTAAACATCGTACACGTTTGCAATCTTTTGTCTTTTCACTCGTTGGTCCTGAGGGATTCAACATGTCTGACAGACTTTGCTAATTGCTGTAATTTGTCGTGCAACCCCAACATAATCTGACGTTTTTATTAAAAACCAGGAAGTGACTGTGTTTAAACTGGTAATCCAGATTACTTCAGATTACCTCTGAACATCTGGTCCGTGTAAAGGCGGGCATTTGTCCCACTTTGTTTCGGTGTTTTGTCGCTAATTGGAGGACGTGGACCTCTGTGACCTCTGACCTCTGTGACCTCTGCAGTGCCACGCACACCGCCCAGGAACATCAAGGTGTATAATCCCACCCCCAACAGCCTGAACGTGCGCTGGGAGCCGGCGACGGGTCAGGTGCAGCAGTACCGCGTCACGTACGCACCGCTGACCGGAGCCAGACCTGCTGAGTCGGTGAGTTTCTCTTCACACACACACACACACACACACACACAAGAGCTGTGGCCTCATGGGGGCAGGGGCTGGGGGAGGGGCTGGGGGAGGTTTCCCTCTGAGGTCACCGTGATTACAGCGAAGAATGTCGAAGAGTAAAAAAAATAACAAACTCTTGACAATGTTGTTTTACCTTTAAAGTCGTAAAAAATGTGACGTGACATCAGATTATGAGATTATTTAGTTTTTGCCTCCAGCCATAAATTCTTCATACGTGTGTGTGTGTGTGGGATTATGTTACGGCTGCGTTTAGTTTGCTTGTTTAAACAGAATGACGATGATGATGATGATGAAATCATGGCAGACATCAAAGGCGCGGCTCATGATGAGTTTCACAATTGACTAATCTAATCTGGTTATTAATCTAATCTGGTCATTACTCTCACATTAACAGACATTTATGTTGTTGAGCACAGTTTGAAGTTCGGCCTCAGATCTGCATGTGTGATCCAGCGACTCATCAAAACCAGGTTTTAAATGAGATCAGATACATGACCTGTAATCTGATTAATCTGATTAATCTGATGGACATTTTAGTCTGCATTTAGTGAATGTTGATCTTTGCTGGGACATGAGATTTAAGGTCTGGACTTTGTCTGGATTTTTATTCTTATTTACACTTAGATCCTGACTGAGGACTCCTAGTCATTGGTCCTGACTGAAGACTCCTAGTCCTTGGTCCTGACTTGAGACTATATTTGAGACTCATTTGACTTTATTCCTGACTGAGGATTTGTTGGTTTTGGTCCTGACTCGGAACTCTCTTGATTTGGTTCCTGATTTGAGACTTAAAGGTCCTGGCTTGGGATGTCTTAGTCTTGTCTTTTGAGTCCTGGCTGAAAACCTGTAGGTTCTGACCCAGGACTGGTTCAGTCTTGACCTCTGACCTGGGCCTGTTGATAAGCCACAGTAAGGTTTGGTCCCGTCGTTGTTTCCCTCAGTGTGTGTTTGGATGTTGCACACATGTCCGCACAGCTGTCACCGTGTTCACCATGAAACCACGACTCGTCACATTTTCTCTATCTGTCCATCGGAGCTGGTTTCACGCTCTAATGCCGACGTCTGGATCCCAGTGAGACTGAACTCTGAGCAGCAGCGGCAGCAGCAGCAGCAGCAGCAGCAGTAACAGCAGCAGCAGCAGTAACAGTAACAGTAACAGCAACCAGCAGTAACAGTAACAGTTACAGCAGCAGCAGTAACAGCAGCAGTAACAGTAACAGTAACAGCAGCAGCAGCAGCAGCAGTAACAGTAACAGCAGCAGCAGCAGTAAGAGCAGCAGTAACAACAGCAGTAACAGCAGCAGCAGTAATAGTAACAGTAACAGCAGCAGCAGCAGTAACAGTAACAGCAGCAGTAACAGTAACAGCAGCAGTAACAGTAACAGTAACAGCAACCAGCAGTAACAGTAACAGTTACAGCAGCAGCAGTAACAGCAGCAGTAACAGTAACAGTAACAGCAGCAGCAGCAGCAGCAGTAACAGTAACAGCAGCAGCAGTAACAGCAGCAGTAACAGTAACAGTAACAACAGCAGTAACAGCAGCAGCAGTAATAGTAACAGTAACAGCAGCAGCAGCAGTAACAGTAACAGCAGCAGTAACAGTAACAGCAGCAGTAACAGTAACAGTAACAGCAGCAGCAGTAATAGTAACAGTAACAGCAGCAGCAGCAGATAAGACGCTCCCACACCAAAGTCCATAGAGAAAATCAGTGATTTTAGCTCACAGGGACACAGGAGCTGCTGGTCCTCTGCTGCCTCGTGTGGTCACTTTGTGTCACTGAGGTCAATCTGAACAAAGACGTTCACATACAGAATTGACCAAATAAGACATTAGAATTTAGTGATGGAAGCAGCAGTGGATCAACAACTCCTGGGACCCTTGTCTTCTTCTTCTTCTTCTTGGAGTTTATTGGCGTTTCTCGTTGTTTTAATTATTGAAAGGTAAACTCAAAAGTCTTCTTCTTCTTCTCTGAAAAACAAAGGTGCTGGTTCCAGGAAACCTGAACACGGCGTTCCTGGACAACCTGATCCCGGACACTCCGTACTCCGTCAGTGTCTCTGCCCTGTACGCTGACGGAGAGGGACGGCCTGTGAAGGACAGCGGCAAAACACGTATGTGTGTGTGTGTCTGTGTGTGTGTGTGAGTGTGTGAGTGTGTGAGTGTTTACGTCTCAGAGCGTCCTGTGTACGGTCTGATATACAAAGTAAAGAGTTTCTGTCCATCAACGACAACTGAATCCAAACAAACCCCCACGTTTCATCTGAAACAACAGAAGACATTAAAGTTTCTTCAGTGTTACACAATGTCACATTTTTATTGTAAAGTTGTAGTTTGAGTTTTGTCACTCATTATTTTAGCATCAAATCTGCGTCATGTTAAGTTTACAATAATGTTCAGAACACGTTCACGTCTTTATCTCACTGTTAGACAGACTTTTCCAACAGGAAACTGAAGTTTGTAAACCACTCACTCTCCCACACCAAAGCCCACAGAGAAAATCAGTGATTTTAACATCACACACACAGGAGTTGTTGATCCACTGCTGCCTCCATCACTAAGTTCAAATGTCTTACTTTGTAAAATACGGCATTTGAAATCCTTCACTCAGACTTCCCTCAGTGACACAAAGTGACCACACGAGGCAGCAGTAGACCAGCAGCTCCTGTGTCCCCGTGAGCTAAAATCACTGATTTTCTCTGTGGGCTTTGGTTTGGGAGAGTGAGTGGTTTACAAACTTCAGTTTCCTGTTGGAAAAGTCTGTCTAACAGTGAGATAAAGACGTGAACGTGTTCTGAAGACATCGTAGACTTGTGACCGAGTGATATCTTTATGTCAGATCTTCATATAACACGAGGGGATTGCTTCTATCCGGCTGTATTTGCCACTTTTTGATGAAATGGCCAAAAAAAAGTGTAGATGAAATATCTGTGAGTGTGCTGTGTTTCTGCTGCAGTGCCACGCGGTGGTCCCAGGAACATGCGCGTGTTTGACGCCACCACCAACACCCTCACCATCGGCTGGGATCACGCTGAGGGACCGGTGAGACAGTACAAGATCGCCTACGCCCCCATGACCGGAGACCCCATCACTGAGTTTGTGAGTCTGACAACATTAGGTAGCATTAATATAAACAGTATATGAGGAAATAGTTTTTATGTTTGCTGTTCATTAAACCACTCACTCTCCCACACCAAACCCCAGAGAGAAAATCAGTGATTTTAACATCACAGCACACAGGAGTTGTTGATCCACTGCTGCCTCCATCACTAAGTTCAAATGTCTTATTTTGTCAATTCGGCTTTTAAAATCCTTCAGTGGGATTTACTTCAGTGACACACAGTGACCACACGAGGCAGCAGAGGACCAGCAGCTCCTGTACAATCGCTGATTTAGCTCACAGAGTGAGATAAATCCTTCATACAGACATTATCAATGATGACATGTTGTATTTTTTGTCTCTTCCCATTCACCATTCACTGTGATGTTCCACGAAAACTATGCAGTGTCGTCACATCCCAGAATTCCTTTGGCTCTGTCGGGTCATAAATCAGAGATTAGCGAGAACAATTACAGCCTCGTTTAAACAAACAGCTTAAAACACTCTGGGCCATAATAACGTTATTAATGTCTCCAATAACGAGTTGGAGTCACGTTTAGGGGGCGGAGTCAGTGCAGCTGCGTTTCCTCTTGTTAGCAAAGCACCTGTCGTCAGTGAGTCAGTCTGTCTGCGGCCGAGGGACGACGGCGATGAAAAGTGTTTCAACTTTTATAAATGAGAACACAATTATTCAAAGTGAGCATGTGTGAGTAAAAGATGAGGCTTTTTCTGCTTTCTGAGAGTTTTCTTCCACAGGAACAACAACACTCAGTAACAGCAGATCGACAGACAGTGAAGTCATGGAAACTGGCTCAGCCTTTTACACACTTCCTCCAATCATTACGCAGAAGCCCAGTGTCCACGCCCCGCTCACTGCTCCATTGACTCCTAGAAACTACAAAACCACTACTAAACTACTACTGAAAATACTACTAAACTACTACTGAAAATACTACTAAAACATCTACTGAAACTACTACTAAAACATCTACTGAAACAACTACTAAACTACTACTGAACTACTACTGAATCTACTACTAAACTACTACTTAAACATCTACTGAAACTACTACTAAACTACTACTAAAACATCTACTGAAACTACTACTAAACTACTACTGGAACATCTACTGAAACTACTACTAAAACATCTACTGAAACTACTACTAAAACATCTACTGAAACTACTACTAAACTACTACTGAAACTACTACTAAAACATCTACTGAAACTACTACTAAAACATCTACTGAAACTACTACTAAACTACTACTGAAACTACTACTAAAACATCTACTAAAACCACTACTAAACTACTACTAAACTACTACTAAAACATCTACTGAAACCACGACTAAACTACTACTGAAACTACTACTAAACTAATACTAAAACATCTACTGAAACTACTACTAAAACATCTACTGAATCTACTACTAAAACATCTGAAACTACTACTAAACTTCTACTAAAACATCTACTGAAACTACTACTGAACTACTACTAAACTACTACTAAAACATCTACTGAAACTACTACTAAACTACTACTGAAACTACTACTAAACTACTACTGAACTACTACTGAATCTACTACTAAACTACTACTTAAACATCTACTGAAACTACTACTAAACTACTACTAAAACATCTACTGAAACTACTACTAAAACATCTACTGAAACTACTACTAAACTACTACTGAACTACTACTGAATCTACTACTAAACTACTACTTAAACATCTACTGAAACTACTACTAAACTACTACTTAAACATCTACTGAAACTACTACTAAACTACTACTAAAACATCTACTGAAACTACTACTAAACTACTACTGGAACATCTACTGAAACTACTACTAAAACATCTACTGAAACTACTACTAAAACATCTACTGAAACTACTACTAAACTACTACTGAAACTACTACTAAAACATCTACTGAAACTACTACTAAAACATCTACTGAAACTACTACTAAACTACTACTGAAACTACTACTAAAACATCTACTAAAACCACTACTAAACTACTACTAAAACATCTACTGAAACCACGACTAAACTACTACTGAAACTACTACTAAACTAATACTAAAACATCTACTGAAACTACTACTAAAACATCTACTGAATCTACTACTAAAACATCTGAAACTACTACTAAACTTCTACTAAAACATCTACTGAAACTACTACTGAACTACTACTAAACTACTACTAAACTACTACTAAAACATCTACTGAAACTACTACTAAACTACTACTGAAACTACTACTAAAACATCTACTGAAACTACTACTAAAACATCTACTGAAACTACTACTAAACTACTACTGAAACTACTACTAAAACATCTACTAAACTACTACTAAAGCATTTACTGAAACTACTACTAAACTACTACTAAAACATCTACTGAAACTACTGCTAAAACATCTACTGAAACTACTACTAAACTACTACTGAAACTACTACTGAAACTACTACTAAAACATCTACTGAAACCACTACTAAACTACTACTAAAACATCTACTGAAACCACGACTAAACTACTACTGAAACTACTACTAAACTAATACTAAAACATCTACTGAAACTACTACTAAAACAACTACTGAATCTACTACTAAACTACTACTAAAACATCTGAAACTACTACTAAACTTCTACTAAAACATCTACTGAAACTACTACTGAACTACTACTAAACTACTACTAAAACATCTACTGAAACTACTACTAAACTACTACTAAAACATTGACTGAAACTACTACTGAACTACTACTAAACTACCACTGAAACATCTACCGAAACTACTACTGAACTACTACTAAAACATCTACTGAAACTACTACTCAACTACTACTAAAACATCTACTGAAACTACTACTAAACTACTACTAAAACATCTACTGAAACTACTACTAAACTACTACTGAACTACTACTAAACTGTCGGACTGATGAAAGTCTGACTGACTGACTGACTGATGAAAGTCTGACTGACTGACTGACAAACTCAAATCACATGAAATCACCTGATCTCTGAACAAACACGTACGTACGTTCCTCCCGCGTCTGACGACCTCTGACCACCTCTGACCTCTGACCTCCTCAGACGACCGTCCCTGGAAACAGAAACAACGCCATGCTGCAGAACCTGAACCCCGACACGCCGTACAACATCACCGTGGAGGCCGTGTACGCCGAGGGCCCGGGAGGAGAACTCAACGGAAACGGACGCACAGGTGAGGGAGCGGTGTCACCTGACCACGTTAGATCCAGTCTGTGTATGAAGTCCTTTAAGAGTAAAGTACAACTATGTGACTTTTTATATTGTGAAGTGAAAGTGAAAGTCTTAAAGTTCATGACATTTACTTAAAGATCAAACGTCGTTTTCTGATATAAAATCTACTTAAGTTTTAGAAGTAAAAGTATTAAAAAATCAGGTTAGGATTGAGCCATGGTGGCTCAGCGGTTAGGGAAGGTTGTTGGTTTAATTCCTGGCTCCGCTCGTCGACATGTGTCCTTGAGCAAAGACACTTAAGCCCATGTTGCAGCGAGTGAATGGAGGAAAAGTGCGGTGTAGAGCAGCTCATCAAGACCAGAACAGCTTGATACAAATACAGACCATAATACCAATGAGTTACAAAGACAGTTTCTCACTTTCTCCACAAAACTTTCACATTTTCCATAAACATTTCCAGGTTTTCTTCAAAAAAGGATTCCCTCGTTCAGATTCCCTCAGTCCTGATCCTGATCCTGGTGACCCACTCTCCTCCATGTTTAAGATGTTTCCCTGCTCCAACACACCTGATTCACATCAATGGGTCATTACTGGGATTTTGCTGAGCTTTGTCGAAACATCTAAAACCTGCAGGACACGGGGTCCTGAGGACCAGAACCAGAACCAGGATTAAAAAACACAGAGCCTAATTTACCCCAAATGTCTTTCCCTTGTGATGTTTTATTCTGGACTACAGACACAGAGACAGTTTATTTTCAGCAGTTTAATGGGGATTTTAAAAGCGTCTCGCCTCCACCCGCCCCTGCTCTGCTGCTGCAGACACACAAACGCTCCCTCAGTCAGCTCTGATAGTTTTGGTCTGACAGAGTCTGTTTGAAACTGGATTAGTCTGTTTTTAAAACACATTTCTTCTCTTTGGCTTTTGACCCTGTACGTTGGTTTCACCTGTTTTTCTGAGTTTATTTGTGTTGTTTTTTAAATATTTTCTACAGTATTTCATTGTTTTATTGTCTGTGTCGCACAGTTGGTCTCCTGAGCCCCAGAAACCTGCGGGTCTCAGACGAGTGGTACACTCGCTTCAGAGTGTCCTGGGACCCGGTGTCCGCTCCGGTCCAGGGCTACAAACTCATTTACTCCCCCGCAGGCGGTGAGTTCGACTCTGATCTCCTCTCTCTCTGCTCACGCCTAACATTTACTCATTCAATTCTTCTTCATCGGATTTTTTTCCTTCTTCTTCTTCGCCGCAGGCTCCGATCCGCCCATCGACTTCTTCGTGGGCGACGTGACGTCGTACACGCTGCACAACCTTCAGCCTGGAACCACCTACGACGTCAAGGTCGTCGCGCAGTACACCGGCGGCTCGAGCGCGCCGCTCAACGGGAAGGGAACGACACGTACGTGTGACCCTGTGGTTATCAGCGGTTCAGCGATAAAAACAAACACCGTGTGTGATGAAATGTGTCCGTGTGTCCTCAGTCGACCTGAACGTGTCCAACATCGAGACGTACGGCGTCGACCACGACAAGTTCTGCATCAAATGGGCTCCTCACCGGGCAGCGACGTCGTACCGCATCAGACTCAACCCTGTGGACCGTAAGTCTCCGCCCACATGGGCGTCACATGACACCTTCACTTCCTCAGACCTGTCACATGGAGCATTAGCAACATTTATCACAACTATCAGTCTTATTGTTCCAAGTTGATGTTGATGTAGAAGACGTTAGCGGTGGTTAAATGGCGAGAGAAAGTGTTTGAATGAGTTTTACTGCACTGAAGGGGGCGCTAAAGTCCCGTCCATGAGGAGAACGCAGATTAGCTACACTAGCTGCTGTAACAGCCATGTTTGATGTTAGCATTTCATTTAGCCAAATACAGTACTGTACCAGCAGTTAGCTAGACAGTAGTTTGCCATTGGTGTTAGAGCTTAGCATTTGTTCTTGCTGGTGCAATGGCATCTATGTTGACGTTAGCAGCTAGTTTAGCCAAACATGACATTGGGGTTTGTTTGGCTGTCGTGCTAAATCACAGTCGGACCTCGAGGACAGCGGTGTGTCCTCAGTGGTGTGTCCTCAGTGTTGTGTCCTCAGTGGTGTGTCTTCAGTGGGACCCTGTCCTCAGTGGTGTGTCCTCTGTGGGACCCTGAGGATGATGGTGTGTCCTCAGCGGTGTGTCCTCAGTGGGACCCTGAGGACGGTTGTGTGTCCTCAGTGGTGTGTCCTAAGTGGGACCCTGAGGACGGTGGTGTGTCCTCAGTGGGACCCTGAGAACGGTGGTGTGTCCTTAGCGGTGTGTCCTCAGGGGGACCCTGAGAACGGTGGTGTGTCCTCAGCGGTGTGTCCTTAGTGGGACCCTGAGGACGGTGGTGTGTCCTCAGTGGGACCCTGAAGACTGTGGTGTGTCCTCAGCGGTGTGTCCTCAGTGGGACCCTGATGGACGTGATAACGTGTGATAAACCAGATGTCTCTTAGTCTCAGATGAAGTCATCTCTGTGGCGTTTATCAGATGGAGCTTTTTTATTTTCCTGTTTATCTCCAGGCGTCGTCTTTGTGATTATTACTCGATGGAAGTTTTGGCAGAGATTTAAAAGCAGCCGACGTCCGAGCTTTAACGTGCACGCCCGTGTCTGTGTGTGTGTGTGTTTTACATCCTTTACAAACACACCGCAGAGTCTTTGATTCTCATCTGGTTCAGATTCACACCTGGATGTGAGTTTGCAGCATCGGTAATGAAACATCTCTTTGGTAATCATTAGCACGTTTTGCCGGAGCAAATGTGACACAGACGACGTCCTTCACCTGTCCAACAAGTGTCTGTTCTCATGTGTGTCTCAATGACCTGTGTGTGTGTGTGTGTGTGTGTGTGTGTGTGATTTAAGTCATATTTAAGGGATGGTTCAGTTGTGAGCGCCCCCTGCTGTTTTAAAGCATTTAACATAAGACTCACCTAATCTATGACGTCTTAAGAACATGTTCACGTCTTTATTTCACTGTTTGTAAAACCACTCACTCTCCGACACCAAAGCCCATAGAGAAATCAGTGATTTTAACATCACACACACAGGAGTTGTTGATCCACTGCTGCCTTCATCACTAAGTTCAAATGTCTTATTTTGTCACCTGGCTTTTGAAAACCTTCACTCAGATTCCTGGTCAGACTGACTCCAGAGCAGTGGCTCAGTCTTCAGGACAGAAGATGAGACATAATCCCTGAACCCTGTGATGTGTCGCATGATTCTAACCAGAGATCCAATCATGAGAAAGTCACTCCATCATCTGTGGCAGCGTTCTCTGCAATAAACATGCTTTTGTTTGTTTGTGCCGACCGTGGCGCTCCGTGTAAATATGAAACCTTATGATGAATATGTCACAGAGCAGGAGCGCTGGGATGTAAACACTTCACTGGAAAAAGGGTCAGGCGTCGGGTCTGAGACTCGAGCAGCGCTTTTTTTATTTGTGTTCCTCTGCTTGGAAACCAAACAGGACGACGACGAATAATTTAATCTAGTGTTTTGAATAGGAAACATTTATTTATTTAGATATGAACTTTCCCATATTTTTCTTTTCTTGTATTTTTCTTGTTACAGTTAAAACTAGCACTCGAGCTGCAGTTACTTCCCGTGGACACTGGGTGGTGCCAAACAGAGGCCACTAATAATACACTATGCTGGAGTATAGCAAGTGTAGACCACACCCCTAAAATTACATGTAAATCAAATGATATACAGTATATTTTACTCAACACTTCCTCCCTGTTGCCAGTAGGTGGCGCTGTGACTACACTCACCTTTTAGACACGTAGATGTCTCAAAGACGGGATGCCAGACGTAGATGAGGATTTTGGTGATGATACAACTACGTTCAGCCGAGTTATCGCAGTTTTGTGACCAATCAGCAAAATTTGCTGCCATGCCCCTTTGGCCACGCCCTTCATGTTTCACTTCCAAGGCGTTTACGAGTGCGCAGAGTAAAGTTGATCGCATTAAATCTGTGGGACGAGTTTGTTAAACTATGTCACGGATTGATATGGATTCAAAATAGACGACTTCCTGTTGGGTTTAGCTATTTAGGCGACTTCCTGTTGAAGAACCTTCTGCTTCCTGTTGAGAGGATTTAAAGCAGTTTTGGTGGTTTAAGTAAAACAATGTTATAATTCTTTATTTACTCTTATAAAATAAAAACACATTTTTTTACTCTATATTTGCCATATTTCATTATTTTATGTATCTGTCACTTCTGCTTCTGTATGGGATTAAGAAAGTTTAATCTCGTCTACATTTTATAATCCAGTTTAGATTTGATTTAATTGCTTATTTTCAATTTTTCTGGCTTTTTGACCCCTGACCTCTGACCCTTCTGCGTTAGTCAAATCTAATCTAATCTGATCTCATGTTTGCCTGTGGTGTGCAGCATCCAGTCGAGGACAGCAGGAGATCACCATCCCTGCTGGTGTCCCTCAGTACTGCTTTGACGGTCTGTCCCCCGACGCTCTGTACACGGCCACCGTCTTCGTCCAGACGCCCAACCTGGAGGGACCCGGGGTCAGCGCCAAAGAGAGGACACGTGAGTCAGCTGAGATTTCAACCATCGTCCAAAACTGTTTCTTTATCAAAAACACACTGACTCTGCCTTTGCTTTGTCACAGTGGTGAAGCCCACTCCTGCTCCTACACTCCCACCAACGCCCGTGCCTCCACCCACCATCCCCCCCGCGTGGGCAGGTAAGAGCGAGATGGTACAGTCCATCAACGTCTGTTGATGGACTGTAAATCCATGTTCACGTTTGTTACAGAAGCTGCTGCAGCATTATTATTATTATTATTATTATTATTATTATTATTATGATTATTAATAATCATAATAATACAAATAATAATAATAATAATAATTCAGTCTGTTTTTTAATTGATGCAAATAAAGAGCATTTTAGCCTCTTGACAAAAGACTTCACACCAGTTTAAGTCTTCGATATCTTAAGAACATGTTCACGTCTTTATCTCACGGTACGTCTTTAGTTAAGTGGCTAAACTGTGTTTCCCTGCTGTTAGTGATAGTTTAGCGCCCCCTAGAGGTAAGGTTAGAAAAAAGATTACACTAAGGTCTGTGATACTTTAAGAACATGTTTCACGTCCTTATCTCACTGTGAGAGAGACTTTTCCATCAGGAAACTGAAGTTCGTAAACCACTCACTCTCCCACACCAAAGCCCATAGAGAAAATCAGTGATTTTAACATCACACACACAGGAGTTGTTGATCCACTGCTGCCTCCATCACTAAGTTCTAATGACTTATTTTGTCAATTTGGCTTTTGAAAACCTTCACTCAGATCAACCTCAGTGACACAAAGTGACCACACGAGGCAGCAGTAGACCAGCAGCTCCTGTGTCCCTGGTAGCTAAAATCACTGATTTTCTCTATGGGCTTTGGTGTGGGAGAGTGAGTGGTTTACAAACTTCAGTTTCCTGTTGGAAAAGTCTGTCTCACAATGACATAAAGACGTGAAACACGTTCTGAAGATATCGTAGATTAAATCTGTCCCAGGAAGCACACACACACACACACACACACACACACACACGGTCACTTTAACGCTTGTTAAAACACACATGGACTCGTTTGGCTGCAGCGATGATTTGAACAGTTTTCTGCATAAATCATGAACACATGTGCTCATGGGGTTCACGGCAGGGGGAACAAACAACTTTGACACGCCAGATTAAATGACATAAATAATAATTATAATGATGATATTTCTGCACGGTTCAGTTTGAATCAAATGGTTTTAATGAGTGAAGAAAGATCAGAGACGATGATAACAGCAATTATTGTGAGATCTTTATCGTTACACCTTCTGCTCACCAAATGTTCTTTGGTTTTTCTTTTACCTTTTCATCCAAAAATCATATTAAACACATGATTACGACGTGTGGTCACGTGACATCATTTCTTCAGTTGTTTTGTTTTGTTTCACCATTTATTTTTAATGTTCCTCGACTCTCAAACAATAACGATGCAGTGTGATGACGGCATTTTCTCTGCAGGTGTGTCTGTGTGTGTGAGCGTAAAGCACATTAACATCATCGTTTGTTTGTTTGTTTGTTTGTTTGTTTTTCCCTCTTCAGTTTGTAAAGGAGCCAAAGCAGACGTGGTTTTCCTCATCGACGGCTCCTGGAGCATCGGTGAGGACAGTTTCACCAAAGTCATTCACTTTGTCTCAGACATGGTCGGAGCTTTCGATATCGTCGGACCTTCAGGAATGCAGGTTTGTTTGTTTGTTTGTTTGTTTTTAAAAAACTATTCCATAATAAAGTCAGTTGTTGAAATCATTTAATTCACATAATTAAAGAAGTAAAGATGCGTTTGGAAATGAGCGCAGAGACGAACGAGAGACAAACGACGACGCCATCAAACAAACAAATGTCAAAGATTATATCAAATAAAACAGACACCAAAATTAAACCTTACTCAGCTGCTACTTTAGCTGCTAGCTTGCTTGTACTGTTGCTTCTATTGAAGCTATTTCTGTGGTTGATAACTAGCTGCTACTTGTTGTAGCTGGTACTGTACCTGCTAGCATGCTGCTACTTTAGCTGCCACTGTAGGGGCTACTGTTGTTGTAATTAGCTGCTTGCTGCTGCTGTTTGTTGCTATTGTAGCCCCTAACTTGCTAGTGCTGTTGCTTCTATTGAAGCTACTTCTGTGATTGCTATCTTGTTGCTGTTGTAGCTGATACTGTGGCTGCTAGCTTGCTATTTTTGCTGCTGCTCGCCGCCATTGTAGGGGCTCATGTAGTTGCAAAGTTGCCGCTATTGTAGCTGCTAACTTGCTGGTACTTTTGCTTCTATTGAAGCTACTACTCTTGTTGCTTCCTTTCTGCTACTGTTGCTGCTAGCTTGCCACGACTCTTGCTGTTATGGTATCTGCCACTGTAGTTGCTAACTTTGTACGACTGCAAACTGCAACAGTATCCAGGTGGATCAGTATCAGTGCTGCTAACATCAAACACCGTTTCCACGATGATTAAACACCTTTCACAGCAGCACAACTTTAATAATCATGCTAGTTTTTAGCCACGTCCATGTAATGAGCGACTGATTACTGTTTTAGAATTTGCCTATTTAAGAAAAAAAAAAAAAAAAAATGAATTCCAGGTTAGCATTTTTTCATACGCTGGTGCGGGAGAAGAAACAGGGTCTTGCTAACGTTAGCACTGTGTCTCGGCACAGGTGTCGTTTGTGCAGTACAGCGACAACGCAAAGACGGAGTTCAGGCTAAACGCGTACAAAGACAAAGGCATCGCCATGTCGGCGCTTCATCACGTCCGCTACCAAGGAGGAAACACAAAGACAGGTGGGATCACATGTGTCGCACACTAACGTGAAACGTTTGTTGCAGTCAAACAAACCATGTGACGGATGTTTCTCTGTGTGGAGTAGGCGTGGCTCTGAAGCACACCTACGAAAAGGCCTTTTCACTGGAGAACGGAATGAGAAGGAACGTCCCCAAGATTGTGGTCACCATCACAGACGGACGTTCTCAGGACGAGGTGAAGAAGAGCGCCGCCAGTCTGCAGCACGCAGGTATGACACTCATGGAGGTCAGGTGCCGGTGGAAACGCGCGCTCGCCGTGTCGCCTCGCTAACCCGCCGGCGTCTGTGTTCGCAGGTTACAGCGTGTTCGCCATCGGCGTCGCAGACGTGGACTTTGTGGAGCTGCAGGAGATCGGCAGCAAACCCAGCGACAGACACGTGTTCGTCGTGGACGACTTTGACGCTTTCGCCACCATCAAAGAAAACCTGGTCACGTTTATCTGTGAAACGGCGACGTCGTGTGAGTTTCCGAGAGTTCTGACGACACAGAGAAACAGGAGTTTGAATGTTGATCGTTGAGTTTTGATGGTTGTTCCTCTCTCTCGCTCCTCAGCCTGTCCTCTGATCTTCCTGAATGGATTCACGTCACCGGGTAAAAACACGACGTTAACTCAGCCGCTGTCGTCAAATGTCCTGCGTCTCATTTCAACAACAAACCTCCTGATTTTTGTCGCGTTACAGGCTTCAGGATGCTCGAGGCCTTCAACCTGACGGAGAAGAACTATGGTACAGTCAAAGGCGTTTCCATGGAGACGGGCTCCTTCAACAGCTACACCGCGTACAGACTCCACAAGAACGCCTTCCTGACGCAGCCCACCACGTGAGTTTGACTGCGGCTCCTGTTCCATTTAGTCGCTAAATGAGGTTATTTTTAAACCAGTTTTTAAAAAAGAGCTTCAACAAAGAAACAGAAGTTCTGTATAAGCTGATTTTGGTGCTAAATGAAAATCATCCTGATCTTATACAACAACTGAAACAATACCAGAAGTGGAAAAAATAAACATATGCATTAACTGCACTGTGAGCGCCCCCTGCTGCTGAGAACCATCACTCTCAGTGAAAACAAAGTGGCGGCCAGATTTGAGTTACGTAACAACAAAATCTACGTCCGTTTAATACTCCGACGTCTTTAAGAACACGTTCACGTCTTCATCTCACTGTTAGACAGACTTTTCCAACAGGAAACTGAAGTTTATAAACCACTCACTCTCTCACACCAAAGCCCATAGAGAAATCAGTGATTTTAACATCACACACACAGGAGTTGTTGATCCACTGCTGCCTCCGTCACTAAGTTCTAATGTCTTACTTTGTTAATTCGGCATTTAAAATCTTTCATTTGGATTGACCTCAGTGACACAAAGTGACCACACGAGGCAGCAGTAGACCAGCAGCTCCTGTGTCCCCGCGAGCTAAAATCACTGGTTTTCTCTATGGGCTTTGGTGTGGGAGAGTGAGTGGTTTACAGACTTCTGTCTCACTGTGAGATGTGACGTGAACATGTTCTTAAAGATATCGCAGACTCACTGGCAGCCATGAAAACCCTGAACTATGACTATGAATCTGCGTCAGTCACAGTGAACTATTTCTCTCTCTGTCATGTATTTCCTCCCTGTCTCCTCCTCCTCCTCACGTCCTGTGTCTCCTTGTCTCGTGGACACAGAGACATCCATCCTGAAGGTCTTCCTCACGCCTACACCATCATCCTCATGTTCCGCCTCCTCCCAGACTCCCCCTCCGAGGCCTTCGACATCTGGCAGGTGTCGAGCAAAGACCACAAGCCAGAGACCGGCGTCACCATTGACCGTAAATATCTCTCCCTCCTCCTCCTCACCCTCTCATCTGTGTGTGTGTGTGTGTGTGTGTGTGTGTGAGACAGCTGGGCTTCATTGTGTCACTGTGTGTGATGTTGAAACAGTGTCTGAGTGGACTGAGCCGCGACGCTCATGGTTCTGGTTCTGCTGAGAGTCTGTGGAGTCGACCAGGGTTCAGATCGTCCACTCACACAAACATGACGTCATTAAAGGAGCAGTTCAGCTACTTTTCTGTTTTTTGTGTGGAGCAGATTTCACATATTTTTTTATGTTTTATTTTTATCGTTACTCTTTAAAGTTCTTAAGAAAGTTTTAGGTATTTTTGGACCTGATTTGTGTAATTAATGTTTAGTTTATTTATATATTGGTAGTCATTTTTTTATATATTTTACATAAAAAAATCAATCCAGTCGACCTCTTGGGATAATTTATTTGTGTAATTTCCGCGTGTTTCTACCTAAAGAGAGGAGGGGGCGCTGTTTCTTTTCACCATCAAACACGGCCGGCGTTTATCGTATAGTTTGTAGTTGTAAAAAATGTCCTACGGCTCGGGGGCAGCGGGTACTGGAAATTTGTTATTAAAACAACGTCATGACTTTTGTAAAATCTCCATGTCTCCGGTGTGTTAGCGTTAGCCTCAGTCACGCAACAGATTTGAATTGTGTTTTGTGTGAAGTTAAAGTTCGGGTAAAGTAAATGCAGAAAAGCTAGCAAAACAAAGGCTCCTCCCTCAGAAACCCTGGAATTCTTTTTTTTTTTATGTCAATACAATATTTTTTGACATATTTAAAAGAAAATTTAAAAATTCTGTGTAGCATTAGCAAAATTAGCTCTTCTGTTTCCTTTGTAAGCTCACAGAAGCGGAAATATATTTGAGAGATTTGATGCTAATTTTTACAAGTTTTAAAAGCTTTAGCGCTAGTGTCTGTGTTTACATATGAAATAACTGTGTTATTAGCTACAAGTTAGCCTAGGTATAATGCTAACATTAAGCGGCGAATATCCTGACTTTTGTAGTTTTGATACAAACTTAACTTGAGTGTGACGTCATTTCCAGTTTTGACGCCAAAAGACGACGTAAACACAGAAACATTTTAATTTCACTTAAGTTTAATTTTGTATCGACACGACCGTGTTTCAGAATTTAAAAATGTCTTCTGAAACTGAATCATGGGAAAATCAGCATTTTCAGAACTAGAGACGTTTTAAACGTTTGGTGGTGAAACCTCAGAGAGAACCTGTGATGGTTTTAACTAAATATAAAATTAAAACCTAAAACGAGCGTTTCCCGTTTCGTCCAGTTTTTATTTTTCCATCTAGCACAAGTTACGTGACCCAAAGGTTGTGAGTGAAGTAAAGTTAGAAAGATTTTCACAGAATTAAACAAAACAAGATATTTAAAAATAACTTCACCATCACACAGTGTAGTGTCGTCAATCTTTACAGCATAAACGCATAAAAATGTCCATGTTTGTTGATTTGTACACACTTTTATGATGGTTGTCCCGTGTGAAGCTCCTCCCCCGTCACAGGTCACGTGACTTGACGTTTGCTGTGAGAAAAATGAGTCGTGAAGGAAGCTCCTGTGGGAATCACAGAGTCCAGACATTTCAAAACGCTCGACTCGTCCTCTGGGAATAAAAGAGGGTCGGGACATTTTCGACCTCCGCTCCTCTGACTCAGACAATCTTTCCTTAATCTGCCTCCAACGAAGTAACGTGATCACGTCTGAGAACGTGAACACATCAGAGTCTCAGATCATAAAAGTGTCTGTCAGTGAGGACACGAGGAAATTATGGAAATGTTTGGAGACGGAATGGACTTTAAGACACGTGTCCGTTTATCAGGACAAACTGGAACACTTAATGTCCTGTTTTAGCCACTTAGCAAAGACTAATCTACGTCAGTTTAAATGTACGATATCTTTAAGAACACGTTCACGTCTTTATCTCACTGTGACACAGACTTTTCCAACAGGAAACTGAAGTTTGTAAAGCACTCACTCTCCCACACCAAAGCCCATAGAGAAAATCAGTGTCACTTTGTGTCACTGAAGTAAATCCAAATGAAGGATATCAAAAGGCGAAGTGACGAAATCAGACATTTGAACTTAGTGATGGAGGCAGCAGTGGATCAACAACTGTGTGTGTGTGACGTTAAAATCACTGGTTTTCTCTACGGGCTTTGGTGTGGGAGAGTGAGTGGTTTACAAACTTCAGTTTCCTGTCTCACAGTGAGATAATGACGTGAACGTGTTCTGTAGACATCGTAGACGTAAATCTGAGCGCGTAGAGTTGATTTCTGCGATGTTTCCACTCACAGCGATCGTCTGAGTCTCAGGTCGTTAAAGTCTCATCTTCAAAAAAGCCCAAACTATCTCTTTAAACTGATGGAACGACAGCATCTGTCTGAAAGACAGCAAACAGTCTTGGTGTCTGATTTTAATTTCCTACATGTGCAGGTTTGATGTCTTCATCTGAAACATGTGGAATTCCTGAAATAAACTTTATTCAAAGGTGGCAGACGATGTTTTCAGGAACTGGTTCCTCGGGGACGTGAACTCTCTCTGCTCTGAGAAAATGTCCTTCACCGTGTGTCTCTCTCTCGTGTCTGTGCGCAGCGTCCACTCAGACGGTGTCTTTCTACAACAAAGACGAGCGCGGCGAGGTCCAGAGGGTTACGTTTGACGACAGCCCGGTGAAGAAGATCTTCCACGGAAGTTTCCACAAGGTAAACAATCGCATTTCTGCTGAGCGCGAGTGTGTGAAGGAGCTCCAGGAGCGCCGGAGTGATGGAAGTGAGGAGTCAGACAGACGAGGAGAATTCCTCACATTCCAAATGTGTTGGACATTACAAACGCAGACACAAACACATGTTCCTCAGCAGCTTGTTAAAGAAACTTTTATTGTCCCTGTTTTTCATCGTATACGAATTCAAACGCTGGCACCGGTGGAAGAGCGCCATCTGTGTGTCCTCACGATATCTCCAGAAAAAAACATCAGCACACGAGCGATGAGTCAGTTCTGGTTCGGAAACCTCCAGACACAGAGAGACGGAGGCTGACGACTGTTTCTGTACTGATCCAGATCCAGATCCAGATCCAGATCCAGTGGATGCAAGAAACAACAGATTTTATCCACTTAACAAAAATACTTAAGTTATGATAGCCTGTGGCCAAGTGGAAAGGGGACTTGGCTTGTAACCGGAAGGTCCCCACCAGGTCGAAAGGGCTGGGGCCTGAGCAAGGTACCCAACCCCCATTGCTCCCCGGGTGCTACTCAGTGTGGTAGCCCACTGCTCCTAATTCTAGGATGGGTCAAAATGCAGAGAATAATTTCCCTAAGGGGATTAATAAAGTATCTAAAATAAAAAGAAGAACACGTTCATATCTTTATCTCACTGTTGGACAACAGGAAACTGAGGTTTGTAAAGCACTCACTCTCCCACACCAAAGCCCAGAGAGAAAACCAGTGATTTTAACATCACACACACAGGAGCTGTTGATCAACTGCTGCCTCCATCACTAAGTTCTAATGTCTTCATGTGACCACACGAGGCAGCAGAGGACCAGCAGCTCCTTTGTCCTCGCCAGCTTAAATCACTGATGGGGTTTGGTGTGGGAGAGTGAGTGGGTTACAAACATCAGTAACAGTGAAATAAAGACGTGAAACATGTTCTTAAAGATATCGTAGATTTAAGACTGAAGTGGAAATTAAGTTCTTGTCTAAGTCTTAGTTTAAGTCTGTTTAGATCACAAAAAGTGTTTTTGTAAAGACAAACAAAACAATCCTATGAGAAAAAATACAAATATTCTCAAATGTTTTGAGACAAAGAATCAAAGAATCATCTGTAACTTGTTACTTAAAATGAGGCAGAAAAAGGGTCAGTGAGTGTGTCGGAGGTCAGAGGTCAGCGTCATCCATTATCAGATGTCGTGTGGACAAATCTGAAACCTCATTAAGTTTCATCTCTCGGGGCGAAGGCTCTGCTGGGTCACGATGACATCATCACAGATGAGAGGAAGGGGCGGGGCTTTACCTCCATCCACCTCCCTGAGCTGTGGGGGAGTCTGCTGCTGTATGGTTTCTACCTCCCAGCATGCATCTGTGCGTCTCTGAGTGACTTATGTGTTCTTTTTACCTGCTGACCCTTCATCATCATCATCGTCGTCGTTTTATCTGTTTCTTCTTCTTCATCTTCCTCACTTTTCCTCCTGATGTCATTCCTCTCTTGGCGAGAACACTTTATCTTCACATTCGTCTTCAGTGAAAGACGCAGAAACGACGTGTTGTAAATTTTCCACCCGGGTTTAAGAATCCGCCCAGAACACGGAGGAATTCCAGAGTTCAATAAGTGCATAATAATGACTTATTACGAGTGGTTCTGACAGCTGGCTCGTGGGTTAGGTTAGGTTAGGGTTAACCACCAGGGGGCGTCTACTTGATTCCAGATGAGATTCAGAATCCACACGGTCAAAACACGGAGGAATTTCAGTGGCAGGAGTTCCTGCAGCGCTGAGCCTTCAGGGTAAAATTCCTCATTCTTTCCCTCAGAGTTGGTAATAAACCAGCACAGTCACTGCCTGCTTTAGGTTCTTGCTCAAGGGCACTGCCGCAGGGCAGGCGTGTAAGTCAGTGAGACCGAACCTCCAGTAAATCATGAAGAGAAGTGAACAGAAGAGTTAAGTGTGGTTCTGTGTTTTGATCCCAAAAACAACTTAAGTTATCCACTTAACAAAAAGACTTAACTTAAGTCTTAAGTCTACGATATCTTTAAGAACGTGTTCACGTCTTTATCTCACTGTGAGACAGACGTTTGTAAAGCACTCACTCTCCCACACCAAAGCCCACAGAGAAAACCAGTGATTTCAACATCACAGCACACAGGAGCTGCTGATCCACTGCTGATCCACTGCTGATCCACTGCTGATCCACTGCTGATCCACTGCTGCCCCGTGTGGTCACTTTGTGTCACTGAGGGAAGCCAAACTCATAAATGAAGACATGTGAACTCAGTGATGGAGGCAGCAGTAGAGCAGCAGCTAAAATCACTGGTTTTCTCTGTGGGCTTTGGTGTGGGAGAGTGAGTGGTTTACAAACGTCCGTCTGACAGTGAGATAAAGACGTAGATGTTTGGTCTTTTGTCTTCACGTCTGCTCGTGTGAACCACATTGTCCTCTTGATTCAGTCACACCATATGCAGATGACGTCACATCAAATGTTAGTGATTTACGTGTTCTTAAAGATATCGTACATTTAGTCCCTGGTGGCAGCCATGTTTCCTGGCATGGGGTCTGTACCTCATTCACTTTAATACCTGACATTACTCCACAGTCAGTGGGGACGTCGTGAACTTCCTGTCTGTGGTGAAGTGAAAGCACTATGATTTACAGAGTCTCAGCCTCCTGTGATGTGTGTGTGTGTGTTAGTGAAGAAGACGTCGGACTCGGCCACATCACCACGTCTGACTCGGTTAATCCCTCTTTCCCTCCGCGGCACGTTACCAAGCAGCTCCCCGAGCGTCTGCCGGAGGATTTAGAGGAGGAAGGATTTCAGAGTCTCTCTTCGGTCCAATGTTGGACTTAGACGAGGATGAGATGAGCTGAGAGGTGAAATCTGTCAGTGACTGAGATGTTTGCTGAAACTCAGAAAAACAGACGCTCGGTGTCCACGGAGGCCTGGAGGTGACAGACGGGAACGCTTTATATCACCCCTAAAATCGTCTTTTTGTCATTTTAGGGGAGTTTATTGATCCGGCAGTTGACCTAATATGCTGCCGGCGGCGTTCACTTGTTGTCATAGCAACTGTAAACATCCTGTGTTAGCGGAAACAGGCAAAGTGTATATCCTGCTATTAAAGCTGACATAACAGCCTTTCAGAATACGATTTCCAGGTCAAAAACACTGTTTTTAGAAGGTGAAGAAGATCCAGGGAAACCGAGAGATTTGATACAATTATTGTTGCCATAATTTAAAGGTTTTGAGAGACTTTTTTTTCCATTATTTTGACGTCCAACGATAACTGATCTCATCCCCGTGGATCCGCGTCCTCAGAGGATTTTCCGGCCTGTTGAGTCTCAGTTTCACTCGGAGTGAAACTCCTCTGGCGTTTCACATGAACATCACACACACACACACACACACACACACACACACACACACACACACTCATGTCGGTCAAACGTGCGCTGACCACGCTTCATTTTAGCAAAGTAATGTAATGAAGCGCTCGTGGTCGACCGCGGGATGACGACATGAGGTGGATGCGGTGACGGAGATCTGAGGTGATTCCACTTTTTTGACGAGGGTGGACACATGTTTGAGTTGTGACTGAAACGAGTGTTTACGTTCAAACGGCTGCTGTGAAGGAAAAGAACCATCAAACCACTGTTTATACACAAACACATGAAGACGAGAAGTTAGGACAGCTTTGATTTGTCCTCTTCACGCTGGAATCTCTTCTTCTGGTGGTTATTTGATACATTTCCACTTCCTGTACAAGTACAAGCTGAGAAAATATTCATAATAGTATTTTTTGAAACCCTGGAAACAAACGTGTGTTTTCTGGAGTCTGAGATTGAAAACTTCAGCCTGCCGAGGTGAAGCCTCGCGGCTCGTTCATCAGAAGCGCTGGTTTTTTCCCGCGTGTGTGAGCAGAACCTCTGCAGACAGCTGCCAGACTCACTACAACCTAATCATTTACAGGCCAGCAGGATAAAAACCAGACCCCAGACTTGGTCCTGGAGCAGAGAATGTGCCAGTAAAAGTGGGTTTTCTCTTCTCTCTCTCTCTCTCTCTCTCTCTCTCTCTCTCTCTCCGTGAAGCTCCACATCCTGGTTTCATCCACCAGCGTCAAGCTCAACGTCGATTGCCAAGAAGTGGCTGAGAAGCAGATCAAGGATGCTGGAAACACGTCCAGCGACGGCTACCAGGTTCTGGGCAAGATGTCCAAGTCCATCGGCTCCAAGGGAGAATCTGCGACGGTAAGTGGACTCTGATCCTGCAGCAGAACCCGACTGTAGCATCGATTTAAAGGCTTTTAACTGTGATTTAGAGTTTAAAGACGTGACGTTGATTTGTTTCAGCTCAGCAGAGAAACATCTGATTTTTCCAGGTTTTAAAGGATCATTTAGGTTATAGTTCAAATTTCTTGTCTTCATCTCACTGTGAGACAGACTTTTGTAAACCACTCACTCTCCCACACCAAAGTCCACAGAGAAACTCAGTGATTTCAGCTCACAGGGACACAGGAGCTGCTGGTCCTCTGCTGCCTCGTGTGGTCACTCTGTGTCACTGAGGTCAATCTGAATGAAGGTTTTTAAAAGTGACAAAATAAGTCATTTGAACTTAGTGATGGAGGCAGCAGTTGATCAACAACTCCTGTGTGTGTGTGTGTGTGTGTGTGTGTGTGTGTGTGTGTGCTTTTAAAATCACTGGTTTTCTCTGTGGGCTTTGGTGTGGGAGAGTGAGTGGTTTACAAAAGTCTGTCTCACAGTGAGATAAAGACGTAGATGTTTGGTCTTTTGTCTTCACGTCTGCTCGTGTGAACCACATTGTCCTCTTGATTCAGTCACACCATATGCAGATGACGTCAGGTCAAATGTTAGTGATTTACATTAAACACAGTTTAAATAAAAGTCTTTATTAATAGTGGACATTAAAAAATGAGCTGACTCAGCACTGGCTGTGGTTTGTGTAACTGACTCACACACACACACACTTCTTGTTTTCCTCACAGTTCCAGCTCCAGATGTTTGACATCATCTGCAGTTTGGCCTGGACCAGCAAGGACAGATGCTGTGACCTGCCGTCAATGGTGAGGACACACAAACACACACACACAGTGAGGACACACACAAACACACACACACAGTGAGGACACACGACGCACACACAAAGTGAGGACACACGGACGCACACACACACAGTGAGGACACACGGACACACACACAGAGTGAGGACACATAGATGCACACACACACACACAGTGATGTCATGAATGACTCACAGAGGTTTAACATCTCACTGTTCACACCTTCACCGCTGTTGTGTTTGGTGTGTTTCATGTTTTCACTGCACCTGTCAAACGTGTGATGATGACTCAGTGAATCCTCACCTCGTGGGCATGCACACACACACACGCACACACGCACACACTCCCGTGGTGCGTTCACTGACCCACACATTTGTTCTGCGGCTCGTTGTTGATGCAGTGACTCTAGAAAAAATATTTAACAGATTTTAACCTAAAAACTGAACCTACAGAAAGAAGTCTGCTGTGAGGACACATGAGGACATACACTGACATGAGGACACACACTGACATGAGGACATACACTGACATGAGGACACACACTGACGTGAGGACATACACTGACATGAGGACACATACTGACATGAGGTCACACACTGACATGAGGACACATACTGACATGAGGACACATACTGACATGAGGACACACACTGACATGAGGACACACACTAACATGAGGACATATACTGACATGAGGACACATGAGGACACACACTGACATGAGAACACACACTGACATGAGGACACACACTGACATGAGGACACACACTGACATGAGGACACATGAGGACACATGAGGACACATGAGGACACACACTGACATGAGGACACATGAGGACACACACAGACATGAGGACACACACTGACATGAGGACGCACACAGACATGAGGACACACACTGACATGAGGATACATAAGGACACATGAGGACACACACTGTCATGAGGACAGACACACACAAACTGAGCTCTCAGCTTGACTGTTGCCGTTGGCGATGATTCTGAATCATGACTGGATGAAGTGATTAATCGGATGTTTCCTTCTGGGACAGAGGGACGAGCTGAAGTGTCCCGCTCTTCCAAACTCCTGCACCTGCACCTCAGAGGCCAACGGACTCCCGGGACCTCAGGGTCCAGTGGTAAGAACCGTCTGGTGTTTGTAGAGCGCCCCCCTGTGCCCGTCTCAGAGACATGGAGACTCTGTTTATATACACGTGTATAATCACTTTAATATAAAGTCATGAGGTTTTTGTAGCTGTAGAATCACACGTTACAGAGGACGTCGTGTTTGTTTCTGCAATATGCAGTCTCACCATCAGAGGTCACTATTTCATACACACTGGACCTTTTTAAGTTGACACTTACTCACTGTTATGTAAACCACTCACTCTCCCACACCAAGGACACAGGAGCTGCTGATCCTCTGCTGCCTCGTGTGGTCACTTTGTGTCACTGAGATAAATCTGAAGAAAGGATTTTCAAAGCTGAATTGACAAAATCAGACATTTGAACTTAGTGATGGAGGCAGCAGTGGATCAACAACTCCTGTGTGTGTGATGTTAAAATCACTGGTTTTCTCTGTGGGCTTTGGTGTGGGAGAGTGAGTGGTTTACAAACAGTGAGATAAAGACGTGAACGTGTTCTTAAAGACGTCGTAGACTTACTCTGACGTGGATTTTGTCAGCTGAGTCTTTTCTTAAGTGGCTAAAATTCATTTTTGCAGCCATGTTTTAAAAAACACTGAAGCATGTATGGAAACAGAACTTGATATTTTTCCACTTCTCAGGTTGATGACAATTTATTATCACATATTTGTCGTGTAACTCGACTCACTTTCCATTAAATGTACACAGGAACATTTTAATGTTGTTTTTTCTCTCTGTTGTGTTGACATGATAAATGTCCTCCTCCTTCTCCTTCTCCTTCTCCTCCTCCTCCTCCTCCTCCTCCTCCTCTCCTTAAGGGAGCTCCTGGCAGCAAAGGTCCTCGGGGTGAAAGAGGAGAAGCAGGTCCTGCTGTGAGTATTTTTAAAGCATCTTCTTCTATCCTGTGTGTCATTTTGAAAGTGTTTAATGGACGCAGCAGAGCTCTGGCTCAGACTCAGTGAGTGAGTGAGTGATCTGCTCTCAATGAAAACCCGGCATTGTTTAAAGTCCGAAGCTTTGAAGCAAGTGAACAACATCTGATTCCACTTATCGAATGAGTGTTTCTTGGCCGGTGGTTTTTTCTCCCTCTGATATGAAGCGAGGGCGGTTCAGGACGATCGGAGCAGCAGCAGCAGAATTCCTGGTCACCACAGATTCCCACAGTAGCATAGTTGAACAATGACGACACACTGACTCTCACTGTGTGTCCGTGTCTCTGACCTGAGCGTCTGTCTCTATGTCTCTCTGTCTCTCTGCGTCTCACAGGGACCCGTCGGCCCGCGGGGAGACAACGGACCACCTGGACCCATGGGTCTGCCTGGTCCTCAAGGACCCAGCGGGCTGTCCATTCCAGGACCAGCTGTGAGTCCATGGACACACACACACACACACACACACACACACACACAGATCCAGGTAATTAACCTGAACCTGGATCTTTTAGATGTTTCCTCATAGACAAAAACAATCATATTTGATATTTCACTTATTAACTTGACGATGGTTTATGTATTTATAAACCACAGGGCTGGGGGACAATAAGAGGACTAATGAGGGCTAAAAGACACACATTAAAGATGCATTTAAAAACAACAATAATAAGAAAATAAGCTAAAACAACTCACTCTGGGTTAAAAGCCAGTTTGAAAATGTGGAGCAGGAGCTCATTCCACAATGTTTGGGAGCTGAGATGGAGAAAGCTCGGTCTCCTCTGAGCTTCAGCCTCGATTATGGACGACAAAGAGGAGCAGACCATAGAGACAGGGAGGGGCCAGAGAATGAAGGCGTTTAAAGGCAAATAAAAGCATGAAGGTCCTTTTCAAATGAGTTTTTTCTTCATGTCTTTCCCTGAAGACAACTCACAGCAGCTAGCTGCTACTGTAGCCACACTCTGGTAGCTGCTAACCTCGAACTATGAGGCTATGTCGACAGGCTAGTAGCAGTAGCTGCTAACGTCGGCGCAGTATATCAAACACTGATGACAGTAGCTACTGTAGCCAGATGATGACACATCAAACAAGGATGCTAAGGTGTGTAGCCACGGTAGCTGCAAACATATAACACCAACGTAGTGAAAGTAGCAACTGATGTCAACACATTTACTGCTAAAGTTAAATACACATGGTACAGGGTCAGTTGTACACTAGCGGCTAATGTCGCTACAGTGGCTGCTATCATTAAAAAAAGTGACTTTACTGATGTCAACACGGTAGCTGCTAACGTTAAATACACATGACACAGTAGCGGCTAATGTCGCTACAGGACTAATGCGGCTAACATTGAACACTGCTGTGTCAGGTAGGAGAGAAAAATACAGTGAAATATCGCAATATTTTATCACTTTTGAGACACATACTATCTTTTTTAAGCATAAATAAACGGTTTGTTGTGAATTAGCAAAAAAATCGCTTGAGTCCACTAGATGGTGCCATGTATCGCAATATCGTGACATTGTGACCCCTACACGGCACAGTGTTGGTCCACAGCCACAGCTAATGTCGCTACAGTAGCTGCTAACACTGACGTCTCCAACAATCAAAACGACATGAGGGGCGTGTCCTCACGGACTTATCGTGGGAAGTTTTAGTTTCCTAGATTCATCTAAAAAAGTCTTTCCTTTCCTGCTTTGTTCTGTTTCTTGTGTCAGGGCCGCCCTGGACCTAAGGGAGACCGCGGTGACGCCGGTTTACCTGGACAGAAGGTGAGTTAAAACAAGCGTCCATGTGGCAGATGTTTTTCCAGCTGCGGGGGATTTCAGAGAAGACAAAGAGAGGGAGGTTGTTGTTTTGTCTGTGAAGTCGTTTTCCCGATTATTACGTTTAAATTAAAGATCAGTCAGTGGAGACGCAGCCAACAGCTGCTTCATCCTCCTCCTCCTCCTCCTCCTCCTCCTGTCAGTTGTTTATCTTTGCCGAGACACTTTGGCAGAAACGCTGACACCTGAGCTCATGAGAGCGGAGCATCTCGGGTCACGGCTCAACCACTGAGTCATGGTTTATCTGAGTGATAAGAGACGACGGTAAAGTCTGATCCACTTTTTTCTGTCAGTCTTTGATTCCAGTGACGTTTTTAACAACAAAAAAACAACAACACACGGAGACGACGGAGTGAAATAAATCCAGGTTTGAATGACAGGCACTCGCAGTGTCAGACTCCATTAACTCTGTTTTAAAGGCTCAGTTGCAGGCCGATGCTAAGTGGCTCCTGTGACCCTTTGACCTGTGGAGTCACATTAAGTTTGACCTGTGGAGATTTAGTGGACCAGAGACGACGTTAAATAATAACAGGTTCTTTTTACAGTGAACTTCTGACATTCATATGTTAAAATGTCAAATGTACAAAAAGGTTTTGTAGCACAGACGTTTAAGTAGTGTGACTGTGCTCAGAGCGCCACCTAGAGCTTGTAAAGACAGGCAGACACAGCTGCTTAAGTCTATAATATCTACAGAACACGTTTACGTCTTTATCTCACTGTGAGACGGACAGGAAACTGAAGTTTGTAAACCACTCACTCTCCCACACCAAAGCCCATAGAGAAAACCAGTGATTTTAACATCACACACACAGGAGTTGTTGATCCACTGCTGCCTCCATCACTAAGTTCAAATGTCTGATTTTGTCAATTTGGCTTTTGAAATCCTTTGTTCAGATTTACCTCAGTGACACAAAGTGACCACACGAGGCAGCAGTAGACCAGCAGCTCCTGTGTCCCCGTGAGCTAAAATCACTGATTTTCTCTATGGGCTTTGGTGTGGGAGAGTGAGTGGTTTACAAACTTCAGTTTCCTGGAAAAGTCTGTCTCACAGTGAGATAAAGACGTGAAACATGTTCTGAGGATATTATAGATTTAAGCAAACATAGATTTTATTAGGTTAATCTTATGTTTGGAGGCTAAAATCTGTAAAATCAAGTTGGCAGCCAATAAACGGATGGGCACAGGTTTGTTGTTGTGTTGACGGTGTGTGTGTTGTGTTGACGGTGTGTGTGTTGTGTTGTGTTGAAGGTGTGTGTGTTGTGTTGTGTTGACGGTGTGTGTGTTGTGTTGTGTTGACGGTGTGTGTGTTGTTGTGTTGATGGTGTGTGTGTTGTGTTGTATTGATGGTGTGTGTGTTGTGTTGTGTTGACGGTGTGTGTGTTGTGTTGTGTTGACGGTGTGTGTGTTGTGTTGTGTTGACGGTGTTTTGTGTTGACGGTGTGTGTGTTGTGTTGTGTTGAAGGTGTGTGTGTTGTGTTGTGTTGACGGTGTTTTGTGTTCGACGGTGTGTGTGTTGTGTTGTGCCCTGCACAGATCCTGCTGCAGTGTAACGTCTGTGCCTCTGTTGTTGACGGTGTTGTGTTGTGTCGTGTTATGTTGTGTTTTGTTTTGTTGTGTTGTGTTGTGTTGTGTTGTGTTGCGTTGCGTTGTGTTGTGCCCTGCACGTATCCTGCTGCAGTGTAACGTCTGTGTCTCTGCGTGTTTTGAAGGGTTCTCCTGGTCCTGCTGGTGCTGCGGGTCCAATTGGACCGGCCGGAGTCAGAGTAAGTTCTGACGCCGCTGAACATTTTTACAAACTTTGACGTCGTCCTGCTCCCCTTTAAATCCTCCTCCTTTAATTTCAGGGTCCTCAAGGGAAGGACGGAACCGCTGGACCCAGAGGCCCCCCAGGACCCATGGTGAGACTTCTGCATGTCTTCCAGCCTCACTTCTCATGAACATCATGGTCGTCTGGACTCATGTAGACTTTATCTTTATTTTTAGCATCTTAAATGTGAATATTTTCTACTTTCTACAAAGAAATCATTAAAAAACGGTTACACGTTGACTTTAACAGTCATTAACAGTAACTTTTACATATTTTTTTAGTGAACATTTTTAGTGAACATTAATTAACAATTAAATAAGATTATAATGGTACATTCCGGTTGTTACCGAACCTCACAAACACAAACACACTTGCTTTAAAGCGGCCATAGCATGGTCTCACTTCTGTGAGATCTGGAGGTGTACTTACAAACATGAAGTCAAAAACCTCCTCGTCGCTACAAACGAGCCGATGTAAACGTCTCATCACTGACGCTCTCGTCAGCCGCGCTGTTTCCGACCAAAGCCACACCCACAGAACACGGACTGTCTTGTGATTGGCCAGTTACCTGGAAGTGATGTCATTGGCACGTCAGCTCTCAGACCCGCAGGTCCCCCTCTGGAAAGGCAGATGCACCGCTAGCAATAATCAAAACACTGAGTGATGTCGTAATCCCTGACACATTTAAACGGAGTCTGAGCCAGAGTCAGAAGACACTGTGACAGTGAAAGACTGCTGCAGGACGCCTGGAGCTTGGATAACGTTGTGGTTACCGAGATGATAAACACACATGCACATGAAACACCAGCGTAGCCTGTAGCTTAGCGTGTAGCCGGCTATCGCTAATGCTAAACGACTAAACAAGCACACAAAGACAGTTATATACGTATTGTTGGCACTGCTCCTTCCTTTAGGTGACGTTTGGTGCTGTGTCCTGCTTTATATTGAAGAAGAAGAAGAAGAACTACTCTTCTTCTTGTAAGGAGCTCAGCAGCTACAACAAGAGGAGTTCTTCTTCTTCTATGGTTGAAAGTACGTCCCCGGATTTGCCCGGACTCTAGTGCACAGACTAGGAGGCGCTGCTGTTCAGAGGAGTGGTGAAATTCACCAGTGACGTGACTAGTCAACAGAAGTGCCGTTCCTCTTCATAGAGCTCAGGAAAACAATCAAACCCTGCACTCTGAGCAGTGACTGAACTGATTGTTATGGACTTTTAGGGCTTCATAGACGAGGTCATGACACAGACACGGACATAGCACTTCCGGGCTCTGTCCTCTTTAATCGTAAAAAATGTGATTTTATATTTACGGCTCACGGCCTGAGACTCCCCCGTGTGATTGTCTGCTCGTGTCGGCTCTAACGCTGATGTCTCATTGCTCTTCTCTCGCTCTGTGTTTGTGTGCAGGGACCTCCAGGATCTCCTGGAATAACAGGAGGAGCAGGACAACCCGGAAAACCCGGAGACTCTGGATCTCCTGTGAGCGCCTCGTCCCTCTGCTTTTCTCTTTTCTCCAACATCGTCAAACATAAGAACATCGATAACGATGGTGACCTTCTGTTCTGTTGTTTTTTTTTGTAGGGAAACGTCGGAGCTAAAGGAGACAAAGGAGAGAGAGTGAGTTCATCTGGTGTTTTTATGCAGTTTTCAAACATTTAAAACCTAAAAAATGAAAGCTCTTATCACAGATTGTTTTCTATGTTGTGAATAAAGAGAGAAATCCTGCTTTTAATGCTGCGTTCACACTGAAACGTCATGGTTTTGTGACGCTCCCGGTGGAAATACGCCATTAGACATTAAAGTTTTTTCTCAAGGAAAAGTTTTTGTCCTGACCTTAGCTCCGCCCCCTCTGCTCTCAGGGTGACTTTGCTCCTCAAAACATGATGAGATTCATCGCCAGACAAGTTTGTGAGCAGCTCGTCACCTGTAAGTCGTCGTTTTCCCCGTCTCTTCTTCTTCTTCTTCTTCTTCTTCTTCTTCTTCTTTGATTAAAATTGTTCTATATTTTCTGTCGCTGCAGCACAAATGAGTCGAGTCAACACGCTACTGAACCAGATCCCGAGCGAGCAGCGAAACAGCGGCCCGGGACCTGCAGGACCCCCCGGTCCTCCTGGCAGACAGGGGCCCCGCGGAGAGCCCGGCGCCTCGGGCAGGAACGGTTTCCCAGGAAGCTCAGGTTTACCAGGCCAGCTCGGAGAGAGAGGTACGACCTCTGACCCCTGACCCCCCATCACCGCTGTAGAACCTGATCACAAGCTTTAGTCTTTAGTGAACTGTCGTCCTGTAAGAGTTGCAGAAAACGTCGGTGAATCTCAGAGTCTTTGTCTTGATAACTGAGACCCGACATCCCTGAGCGTCTGTGCTCAGACCGACCAGACGACCTTTGACCTCTGACCTCCCTGTGTTTGTCTCAGGTCCTGCAGGAGAGAAAGGTGAACGAGGTTCATCAGTGGTGGGACAGAAAGGACCCAGAGGGCCTCCAGGTACGTCATGTCCTCACATGTTCTGTCTTCTCCTGAGTCTCTGAACCCAAACCCTGACGTGTCCCTGTGTGTGTGTGTGTGTGTGTGTGACCTCCAGGTCCTCCAGGGGAAAGCAGGACGGGACCTCCAGGACCTCCAGGCTCTGCCGGACCACGCGGTCCCCCCGGACGTCCAGGATATGCTGGCATGCGTGGTCCTGCTGGACCTTCAGGATACTGCGACTCCTCTCAGTGCGTCGGGATTCCTTACAACGGACAAGGATACGCAGGTACGTCACATGACGCGTGAGAGGGAAAAGCTCCTGCTCTGTTTTCACCTGGAGTCACATGATCACATCCAAGGTCCTTCAAGACAGACTTTAGTGAACATTCATTTTTACTTTAAATCTAAATACTACGAAGCCCTCACACGTGCAAGATGACATGTCGCGCACGCAAGATAACATGTCGCACGCGCGAGATAACATGTCGCAAACGAGAGATAACGTCGCAAACGACAGATAACATGTCGCAAACGAGAGATAACATGTCGCACACTCATTATGCCGCACGCGCGATAACATGACGCACACACATGATAACATATCGCATGTGAGATAACATGTCGCACACGCGAGGTAACATGTCGCATGCGCAAGATAACATGTCACACTCGCAATATGTTGCACACGCGCAATAACATGTCGCACGCGCGAGATAACATGTTGCACATGCGAGGTAACATGTCGCATGCGCAAGATAACATGTCGCATGCGCAAGATAACGTCACACTCGCAATATGTTGCACACGCGCGATAACATGTCGCACGCGCAAGATAACATGTTGCACATGCGAGGTAACGTCGCATGCACGAGATAACATATCGCACGCGCAAGGTAACATGTCGCATGTGCAAGATAACATGTTGCACACGCGAGGTAACATGTCGCATGCGCAAGATAACATGTCACACTCGCAATATGTTGCACACGCGAGATAACATGTTGCACATGCGAGGTAACATGTCGCATGCGCAAGATAACATGTCGCATGCGCGAGATAACATGTTGCACATGCGAGGTAACATGTCGCATGCGCAAGATAACGTCACACTCGCAATATGTTGCACACGCGCGATAACATGTCGCACGCGCAAGATAACATGTCACACTCGCAATATGTTGCACACGCACGATAACATGACGCACGTGCGAGATAACATGTTGCATGCGCAAGATAACATGTCGCATGCGCAAGATAACGTCACACTCGCAATATGTTGCACACGCGCGATAACATGTCGCACGCGCGATAACATGTCGCACGCGCAAGATAACATGTCACACTCGCAATATGTTGCACACGCACGATAACATGACGCACGTGCGAGATAACATGTTGCACGCGCAAGGTAACATGTCGCATGTGCAAGATAACATGTTGCACACGCGAGATAACATGTCACATGCGCAAGATAACAAGTCACACACGCAGGATAACAAGTCACACACGCGAGGTAACATGTCGCACATGCAAGATAACATATCGCACACGCGAGATAACATATCGCACACGCGAGATAACATGTCGCACACGCATTGTGTCGCACACGCGAGGTAACATGTCGCACATGCAAGATAACATATCGCACACGCAAGATAACATAACGCACACGCAAGACAACATATCGCACACGCGAGATAACATATCGCACACGCGAGATAACATATCACAAACGCGAGATAACATGTCGCACACGCATTGTGTCGCACACGCGAGGTAACATGTCGCACGCGCAAGATAATGTGGATTTGACATTTAACTCAGTCTCATGTTCACGTTGATGAGCTGCTGTGCAGTGACTGTGGAAAACGTGGGTTCTGTCAGGTGAGTGTCATGTGACTCTGGCTGAGATGTTGAGGATCTTTTCTCTCGTGGAGAAACGCAGAGACATTGTTTGTGTTGATTTGTCGCCGCCGGCTGCTTTGACCATGTGACGCCTCCGTCCTCTTTCAGGTTCACAGCAGTAACTTTTCTCGCCTCTGCGCTGCTTTCACTGACACAAACAAAACAAACCCAGTCCTGTAACTGAAACACATGCTCACTCGCTCTAAAGCTCATCAACAACAACAACAACAACAACAACAACAACAGAGAGGAAACGCTGTACTAACAACGACTCACACAGACGACGACGGCGCCGCCAAACACCAGAGAGCGTTCAGTGGAGGAGCATGAGACAAATGAGACAAATGAGACAAACAACAGAGAAGCAAATACTAACAAAGGTGGAAGCACCACAGCTTCAGCAGCAGCAGCAGCATTTTAGTGTGGACGTGTAAATAAACTCATTTGTGCCTGTAAAGTGTGTTTGAATCCAGTTTTAACATCTGTGGGTTTGAAGCTTGTGCTTTTGCAAAACAACAACAACAACAACAACAACAACCACCTGCTGCTTTGCTGAACGCCATTCCTTTTCTTTTTGTTCCTTTCTTTGAATTTTTCTATGTCCTGTGTTTGCAGCTGTTTTTTTTAACTGAACTGTCTCTACACTCAGGTTCAGGTTCAGGTTTGACGCTTTATATGCAAAAAACCCAACAAAAACGATTCCTAACAGCTGATTCGTCACTAACCATGAGTTCTGTTCTGGTGTATGATGTGAAGTGTCTGTGTCATAATTGATTCATTTAGTCCATAAAAATTTAAGATTATTCAATTTTAAGAAGCGGGAAACTTCTAGAAGTTTGTTTGAATTGAACTAAATGAATCGATTATGAGGATAAATGACAAAACAACCACAAGGGGGCGTGTCCACAGCAGCTGTTCCAGTAAAACATTTGAAACAATTCCATAACAGAGTAAATACATTTGTTTGATGTGGTTAAAAACAATTTCCAAATCTCTAAATATCCTTTTGTTTCGACTGTTTTTTGTTGTTTTTTAACACATTTACGAGTAAAAATCAACAGTTTTCCGCACATTTCAAACAAAGCTGCCGTCTTGATTTATCCAGTGATGCAAAAGCTTAAATGTCCTGAACTTAAACGTAGCCTAAATCGCAAAGTTTAGGTAAAAAAACATTTATATATATGTTTAAAACCGGTAGGAAATAATCCTAATTTAGTGACCTAATCTCAAAATTTGACGTACAATAGCAATAATATTTCACTTAATGAGCCTGTCGCGCTATTTTACTTTTAGCATCTTACATAACATGGGATTAAACCACTGCATCATACCAAGAACAAAAACCTGCCGTGGACACGCCCCCCGCCCTGTTGTTTACCAAACATGTAGCAGAGCTAGAGCTAGCATTCAACGACTCAAACAAAACAACGCACTATCTCCGAGCAGGAAGCTTCCCTCCTGAGCACGGCGCCAGAGTAGTCCCCGCCTCCAGGGAGCAGGAGGAGTCGCAAAGCCAGCGTCGGAAGAGATCGCTATTAAGAAAACCGTCCGACAAGCTAACATCGTAAAAACCGAAACCACTTTTTTTCCTTCCCTTTGTTAAACCTGTGTTGTTTTGTAAGGTTTCGCACATCTACACAAAGAAATGTTGGTTAAAAATGACGTTCGACACATATGTGAATATTCAGTTTGTGGAAGTTTTGGGGTAAAATTTCAAGTTAAGAATCCATGAACAAACAAAAAAAAGCCTGTAACCTTTATCATTGTTGTGTTTTTGTTTGTAACATATTATTATTTGTGTGTGTGTGTGTGTGAGCGAGCAAATGTTGCTCCTTCAGATCCCACATTGTTGTTTTCTTTCCCTGTCACAGTTCATCCATATGTTAAATATAATCTCATTCATCTGCTTCAGTTAAACACAGCGTTCACTTCTTTGTATCTTTTTAAAACTTTATATTTATCAGTTTTTCTTTTATTCCGTCACAGCTCATTTTACCAGCGGTGGAATTGCATGTCTGTGGTGTATATTTACAGTTTGGTTTTGTTTTAATCAGAATATAGTTGTTGTCGTTCTCTCAGTATCACTGCAGTGTGGAAACCTGCGAGCACAGAAACACCGCCGTGTTGCTGCGTCACGTTTAAACTGCAGATTGTGAATTCCACAGCCTTATTTTCTTATTTATTTCTGAAAACAGAAGAGGCATTTTTCAATAAAACTACTGAAAATTTACATCCGTGTTGGTGTTTTTGTTTTCTTTACTTTGTCTCAGGACCAGCGGGGGGTTAATCTAACGCGGACAGGATTGGGATTAACTGGAGGGTCTGGTCCAATTTGGAGGAAATCCTGATCTAATGTGCAAATACACAGAAATTCAAAAAGTCCTGCTTGGTTCAAATTGGAAGCACATGTACCAGAAGGTTTACTCTGTAAACTATGTTGCCTCAAAAATCAACAAATTTACTTTATAACATTACAACTTTATGAAATGGCCACAAAAAAAGACATAAGAGCTTCAACTATGTCGGAGTTTAACACTGTTAAACTAGCGTTATATGGTCAAAACATTGTAAAACTGGTATTTTATGGTCAAAAACATTGTAAATGTAACATTACACGAGTAATAACAATCTATATCTGACATTTTAATCTAAAGTCACTTTACTTTAGTAAAAGAGCTGCTTTATTCAAAGATGGCTGAGCGATCGCTTGGGAAAACGTATTAACTCAAATATAGTTGTTAAGTAATAGATTATATCATAATCTGTGGCTAAAACGATCAGATTTGCTGCAAATGAAGTTGAACATCAGCGCTATTCCTCAACCACAGCCACATGAACTTTGGAAAAGTAAAGTTCCCATGGAAATTTCCTGAAAGTGTGGACAAGTTCCTGCCCGAGAACTATCTGAAGAAAACAAACAAACATCTGAGTTGAGTGGAGCTTGGATGAAAGTGTGAGTGATGTAATGAAGTGTTAAAGGACACAGACAGTCTGCTTCAATAAAGCTTTACAGGCTTTTACAGCACTCACACCACCATTATTTGCTTCATCCCGTCCTTGGTTCTGCTGTGGAAACTTGGATCCTCAGGCATAAATACAGGCAGTCAGAAAAGTGCAATTCTCCAGAACTCATTTGACGGCTCTCATATTTTCTCAACGACCCTGAGCCCAGGAGCTGCCGAGCACACTTAGCTAATGCCACTGGCCTGATTCGCTCCGCCGGTTTCTCCTCGGATATTTTTCCGCTGAATCACGGCCACAAACATAAACCTTAATAGCCGAGGCACTTGAGTGAGACGCAGTAATCATGTAGAGGCTGTAAACATCACATCTCTACCATGGAAACACCTCATCATCGTCTTCATCATCATCAGTGTGACTTCATCTCATCTCAAGTGTGACTCATGTGGAGCTTCCAGTCCCACAAAGACCGTCTGGATCGTCAGAGGAAAAATGAAATATGTCCGCTGAGCTCAGCACTACATGGTACTGGTTCTGCTGATTCCACTTATAATCACATGATGAATGCATTTGTTTCATAACCACTCATTCTTTTGGACGACATACTAAAATATGACTTTTTTGACTGATATTGGACCACATACTAAAATATGACTTTTTTGACTGATATTGGACGACATACTAAAATATGACTTTTTTGACTGATATTGGACGACATACTAAAATATGACTTTTTTGACTGATATTGGACGACATACTAAAATATGACTTTTTTGACTGATATTGGACCACATACTAAAATATGACTTTTTTGACTGATATTGGACGACATACTAAAATATGACTTTTTGACTGATATTGGACGACATACTAAAATATGACTTTTTGACTGATATTGGACGACATACTAAAATATGACTTTTTGACTGATATTGGACGACATACTAAAATATGACTTTTTTGACTGATATTGGACGACATACTAAAATATGACTTTTTGACTGATATTGGACGACATACTAAAATATGACTTTTTTGACTGATATTGGACCACATACTAAAATATGACTTTTTTGACTGATATTGGACGACATACTAAAATATGACTTTTTGACTGATATTGGACGACATACTAAAATATGACTTTTTTGACTGATATTGGACGACATACTATACTATGACTTTTTTGACTGATATTGGACGACATACTATACTATGACTTTTTTGGGTGATTTTGGACGACATACTATACTATGACTTTTTTGACTGATATTGGACGACATACTATACTATGACTTTTTTGACTGATATTGGACGACATACTATACTATGACTTTTTTGACTGATATTGGACGACATACTATACTATGACTTTTTTGGGTGATTTTGGACGACATACTATAGCATGTCGTCCAAATTGTCGTGACAAAAAAGTCATACTTTAGTATGTCATTTAAAATGTCGTTATATATGTCGTTTAAAAAGTGTGATACTCCAGAGAATCAGAGGCTTTGAACTCACATATGTCTGATACGATCTCTGATGAAACGTTTTAACGCTGCAGACCGTGTTTTAAGGTCATTGGGAATAAACTGTGGAAATTATAAACACATTCCTCTGATCCTGCAAAGTGGATTAAATGTGATTAAAAACACACACGTTCATCCACACGCAAGCCTGTGAGTGTTTTTCATTTTTCAGCTGTCGTCATACATCACATTTAACAGCAATTACATTTACATTATTCTACTTTGTCAGAAATTAAAACCTCATTTTCTGCTAAAACCAAGTCTTTGATGGTAGGATTTACTTTTGGCTGTTAAACCTTTTCAACATCTGCAGAAAGTGAAACCTTTAGCAGCTGCATCTATGGAAACCATTTCATCACACGACAAATAACGCTTTAAATTAAATCCTCTTAAGACGGGCGACATCTCGTAAACTCATGTCAGACAATAAAGTGGGGATTCTTTTATCCAGAAAATAAACGGTCATATTTGATCAACGTCTTATATCTATGAGGATATTAAGAAAATCAGTATTTCTGTAAGTCTGAGTGATGTCTTATAAACTAGGACTGCACGCAGTCATGATAGGGCGACATGATTATGTAGGCATCAAATCCAAAATGGCTGACTTCCTGTAGAGTAGAGGCCATGGTTGCGGTCGACTTTTTTATGTGAACTGAGAGGACGTCGGGCCAGAGATGACCTCATGCAAAGTCTGGAGCAGCAGCAGCAGCAGTGACAGCAGCAGCAGCAGCTGATTTCTCTGTTCTGGCCCATAATCCCAGTTTTGTTAGAGAATTCTCTGAACTCTGGTTAACAAGTTTTTACTTAATTTAACTTAACTCAACACAGCTGCTGTTTTCCCTCTCATTTCTGTGGGTTTCTGGAAATATTTGTGAAAAGATGAGTAATCTGGCGTAATCTGCTGCTCATCTCTCTCATTAACGCCGCTCGCCTCCTGCTGTGGGGCTTTTTTAGAAAGTTGATTAATGAGCTTATTTTCCAACACTCACGGAAGTCGCTCACTCACTCGCCGTTCACTCACTTATTGAAGTCTCGCTCACTGACTCACTCACTCCCTCGCCCGCTCACTCACTCACTCACTCTCCCGCTCACTCACTCGCTCACTCACTCGCCGTTCACTCACTTATTGAAGTCTCGCTAACTCACTCACTCACTCATTCGCCCACTCACTCACTCGCTCACTCACTCACTCACTCACTCTCCCGCCGTTCACTCACTTATTGAAGTCTCGCTCACTCACTCACTCGCTCACTCACTCACTCACTCACTCACTCACTCTCCCGCTCACTCACTCGCTCACTCACTCACTCACTCACTCTCCCGCCGTTCACTCACTTATTGAAGTGTCGCTCACTCACTCACTCACTCTCCCGCTCATTCTCCCGCTCACTCACTCGCCCCCTCGCTCACTCACCCGCTCACTCACTGGCCCGCTCACTCGCTCACTCACTCGCTCACTCTCCCGCTCATTCTCCCGCTCACTCACTCGCCCGCTCGCTCACTCACCCGCTCACTCACTGGCCCGCTCACTCGCTCACTCACTCGCTCACTCGCTCACTGAGCTGGTCGATCTGATGTCAATCATCAGGATCATGTGGATCTGGATCAGATCAGTGGATGCTGTGAATTCTCCAGAGAAAACAAGAATGTGAATAAAATCAGCTTCATGTTCAGAAACTGTGGACTTTAATAAACAAATGTGATCAAATGTTGATCAGTATCTAGAAAAGATGATGTTTGTTTGTGTCCACAGACTCAAAATGATTCAGTTTGAAAACAGAAAATATTCACATTTAAGAAGCTGAAAAATCATCAATGACAACTTGTTTTAATCCTTAAAAAACAACTAATTATTATAATAATTGACCAAATGCTCTCAATTTTGCAACCAACTAAATTTGCTGGTTCTTTTAATATAAACTCTGAAACGATTCCTCAAGAAACTCGAGTAATTACAACAAAAGAAAATATGAAACAACCCTGACACGTTTACCATCCTTCATTTTAACCAAATATAAACAATTCAAATGTTTTGAATGACTTTGACACAGTGAAAATGAAAGTTTGCAGTATTCTGAACAAAGAATTTAAATCAACAAATCAAACAAGATTTTTAGTGAATACATGAATAGTCAAGACATAATCCTGATTCTAAACTTCTTTTTATTAAAATCTTGTTGCTTCAGTCTTTCATATCCTCAGGTTATATTTGAAGTTTAGCTTCAATAAATGTTGTTTTCTTTTCCAAATTAAAAAACCTGCTGACGGTCTTTTACCAAACGTGGAAACGATGACGCTTCTGAAAAGATGAAATATTCTCGTCTAACAAGCTGAAAAATCCTCAATCAAAGCTGGTTTTAATCATTAAAAAACTGCTTGTTACTAAAACTAGAGCTGCAACGAACCATTATTTTCATAATCGATCAATCTTTCCAATATCATTTATAAACATTGATTCGTGTTTGTTCTTCTTTGTTCTTCTTTATTCTTTGTTTTATGGAGCAAACCAAATACAAGCATCATAACTTTATTAACTTTTTAAAATGACAAATTCCACTTTGTTTTTTACACGGCAAATGTAGAACTTTATAGCAGGCAAAGCTATTTATCCGTTTATTGTTGTAATTGGTTTAAAGTGCCTTTAAGGTGCATCGTCAAAGCCATTTTTTGTTATATATTAACCTTCGTATGTGCCTTTGTAAATCTATCTATCATCAGAACCTGTACGACTTGTCGGTTTTACAACCTAACTACTAACTGTCTAACTAACTAACTAACTGACTGCTGTCTAACTACTAACTGACTGCTGTCTACTTGCTGTATAACTGTGTGTGTGGAATAAACCTTCAGAAAGACAGTCGAGTTGTACCCGCCGTACTTGTTCTGATTTCTCTTTCCAGAAGGGAGTATTGAGCTGAAAGGATCAGCCAGCAGAAATCTGGACGGCAAAAAAGTGCGTTTGTGACTCTTATCTTGACTTCAGTCTAATGTGTGTGTGCGTGTGTGTGTGCGTGTGTGTGTGCGTGTGTGTGTGTAATCTGAACCTCAGAGTCGTTTATTTACTTACTGCTGTGGTGAAACGCAGTCGGGTGGAGTTTACCACAACAGACACGCTGAGGTGAAGCCAGTGAAATTGACCTTGACGTTCTTGAACATAAACCACAGCAAAACAGTCAAAGACGAGGATTCACCGAGCTGAAAATCAGCCTGGGATTACGGCTCGTCAGGGATTACAGCTCAGGAGGCGATCACATCAAAGCACGAGTAAACAATGAGTTCTTTCTTCTGTGGAGCAAAGAAACCTGGAATATTCACCGCTGAGAAGCTGAAAAATCAACAATTAAAAGTTTAATCATTAAAAAACTATTTATCCTCAAAATAGATTAGAAATCGATGAATCAACTAACAATTATTTTCCTTTGTCCATAAAATGTAAGAAAATGTTGAAAAATGACAATCAGTGTTTACCAAATCTGGATATCACATTCAGAGATTAGAAAATATTCACTTTTCAAGATTATAAAATGTTACAAGTAGATTAATACATTTCAAAGCTCCAGGGAGCCACTGCAGAGTGGCTACAGAGCCACATGTGGCCCGAGAACCACATGTTGCAGACCTGTGCAGTGTGTGTGTGTGTGTGTGTGTAGAACCACAGAGCAGAAGCAGATCCTCTAACTATACACTTTAAGCTTCCAGAGTGGATGTAATGATGATGATGATGATGATGATGTCAGTGGAAACATTTAGTGGATGTTAAGTTAGTGAGACTCCTCCTCCTTCTGGTGAAATAATCTCATGATTTGACACTGAGGGACGAGTTTAAAGTTTAAAATGTCCCTAATGTTGTAAATGTGTGAGTTATTTGCTGATTTTCTTGTGTGACACAAGTCTTCTTGTCTTCAAAGAGATTAAAAACATTACAGACATTAAAATAATATAGACATAGATTTTCTTTCTATTCAAAGTGATGACAAATGGACTAAAAATCCTCAGCTTTTTCTGCCTCACCTGACCTGGGTCACGTGACCGCCTTGACTCCGCCCCCCGTGCCATTTTTCCAGAAGCTCCCGGGGATCCTAACACTTCACCAGCATCAAACACGTGTTTGTGTTCCTCTGTCAGACTCTTTTCATTTTCATTCCTCACAAACAAAGAAGAAGCAGCTGCTCCAGAAACGACATGTGTCCGTAAATCAGCTCCAACTGCGACGCCGTCAGATTTCTTACAAAAGCATCATTTATCGTAAACAAATAACAAAAGATTCTGTGAGGAGAATCATACAAGCGCTGACACATTTCAAGTATCCACACACTTTTAGAATCATAAGTCCTTCTGCTGATCGCGCCGGTCGACCTGTCCGACAGCGAGCGTCACGTCTGTGCATCGACTTTGTGCTTAAAAGAATATAAGACTCAGTGACACCTAGTGGTGAAACCACAGAATGTGTTTCCATTGTGAATATTCCACAAGGTGGCGCTGTATCCCCGCGCTTTGACAGTGGCATCACGACTATTTGGCACAATAAAAAATAAACAGATTTCATTATTTAGTTAGCGCAGTGCTAACAACTTTATATGTGTGTGTGTGTGTGTGTCAGCGGGAGCAGCAACGTGACAGGCAGACTCACTCATTCACACTCACTCATTCACTCACTCACACTCATTCACTCAATCACTCACTCACTCACTCACACTCACACTCGTTCACTCGCTCACACTCACTCACTCGCTCGCTCACTCACTCCCTCACTCACTCACTCACTCACTTGCTCACTCACTCACTCGCTCACTCGCTCACGCTCACACTCACACTCGCTCACTCACTCACTCACTCACTCGCTCGCTCGCTCGCTCCCTCGCGCACTCACTCACTCACGTTGGTGTTAGCGTGGACAGTTTACAGTTCGTTAGCGTCACAGCTGGAGGGTCGCGGGGTCACTGTTGCCTACGAATCTGATTTTATACACTTTGACAGTAAAGGCGACTTATATTTAGACCATTTTTGTTTCCCCCCTCAGAATAAACTTTTCCAGGCCACAGACGAGGTCAGAGTTTCCGTTTTTTTTTTTTTTTTTTAAACGGTGAGTCACAGAACGAGCTGCCGGGAAATCCTCGTGTAACAGACCGACAAAATTTTACATGAAAGTCAAGTGTTTTCCACCATGAAAGGGTTTTTACACACGAGAAAATCACCACATCCTCTGTGTTTTAAACAACACACACACACACACACACACACACAGTGACTCATGTGACCTTTCCTCATCGATGACAGACCTGATTTCTGGGAGAATTTATACAAAGAATTTTTCCAGTTGAGACTCTGAGGTTAATTTTATTTAAAAAACAAACAAACAACTCGCTGACTCAGCTCCAGGTGTGGCACAGGTGCCGCTCGCTCGGGAACCCGAGACGATCAGATAGCGATCAGATAGCGATCAGATATCGATCTGACGAGGCGAACGTATCGCGTTTCCCCGCCGGCGGAAAGTCTGAGTGTGAGATGAGATAACGTGGAGCTAATGTGGATGAAATGAAGGGAAAATGCAGACATTTGTTTCTCTAACCTCAACATGTGTTTGGGAGAAGATTAATAATGAAATGAAATTTCTTAAAAATGTCTCTATTAGTCCTGATTCCGTCCTCATGTGGACTTTGACCAACAGTTGCCAGATGTTCCAGAACAATACCACGAAGATTCCAGACAACGCAAACAATCACCATTATTGACTCTGTGACTCAGCTCTGCCGCTTATCTGTGTTCATGAAGACCAACATCTGCGTCGCCCCCGGTGATAAACCCCGCCCCCTCCATGCTAGCAGATGGGCAGTGGTGGTTTTTGTGGTCTTTGAAACAACTCCAGTTATTTATTTACACATAATGGACTTGTGTTGTTGCCAGTCAAACTGAATCAGTAGAATCAGTGGATTTTGGAACTTTAAGTAGATTTTGCAATTATAAGTAGAATTTGGAACTTTAAGTATATTTTGGAATTATAAGTAGAATTTGGAACTTTAAGTATATTTTGGAATCATAAGTAGATTTATAAGTAGTTTTTGGAACTTTAAGTAGATTTTGGAATTATAAGTAGATTATTACTTTAAGTAGAATTTGGAACTTTAAGTATATTTTGGAATTATAAGTAGATTTATAAGTAGATTGTTGGAACTTTAAGTACGTTTTGGAACTTTAAGTAGATTTATAAGTAGATTTTAGAACTTAGGTAGATTTTTTGAATTATAAGTAGATTTTGGAACTATAAGTAGATTGTTGGAACTTTAAGTAGATTTATAAGTAGATTTTGGAACTTAAGTAGATTTTTGAATTATAAGTAGATTTTGGAACTTTAAGTAGATTTATAAGTAGATTTTGGAACTTTAAATAGATTTATAGGTAGATTTTGGAACTATAAGTAGATTTACAAGTAGATTTTGGAACTTTAAGCAGATTTTGGAACTTTAAGAAGATTTATATGTAGATTTTGGAACTATAAGTAGATTTCTAAGTAGATTTTTGAACTTTAAGTAGAATTTGGAGTAGATTTCTTGTGTCCGTGTAAACAAAATACTAGAGAACTGGAGAAAAACTGCCGTGGCGTCTTGGCTGATACTTAAGAGTTAAAAATGAAGAAATCACTGAATCATTGCGGTATGTTCTGATGTCTCTCTGCGAGAAAGAGATCAATAAAGCAACAGTTTAATTTCAGGCTTCGGGATAAAAACCATAAAACCAAACGTCTTCATTTGCAAAAGTGTGAGAGTGTAAAACCTCTGCACGCTGTGAGAGGAAGGAAGAGCTTTTATATGAGTGAGGAAAAACCTGAACCGGTCCAGACGCTGAGTCGGTGGGAGAGTGAAGGTCTTATCTCCCCTGATAACATCTGCTGCTCTTTTCTGGAGCCTGGAAGAGGAAAATAAATCAAGCAACACGTCAGATGAACCCGGAGGGAAAAAAAACAACCAAGACAATCACCTCTTCTCCCTGGAGAACTGACAATGACTCGGCTCGTTTTGATTTTAAACACAGTGATGTCTTCTTCTCCCCCAGGGTCCAAATACCTGAGGATTACATAAGCACTTACACAACTTTAAAACTCTTTATGGTCTCAAACCCATGGCCCGCGGGGCCACACGTGGGCCCTCAATCGATATCAAGTTTTAATGATTATGTTTTTTTATTATTAATTAATCACAGATATTGTTATTTCCTCCAATGCTGTAAAGCAGTGGTTCCCAAAGACTGGGCTGGACTGACACAGTCACAATGTGTGTGTATATGTTTTAAATAAAATGAAGTTTGTATTAATTTACCAAAAATCTCAGATTTGTTCAACACCTGAAAATAATTTATTACAAATTTGCTTGTGACACATTTGTTAGTCATCTTTTAAAATGTGGGTCCCTCATTTGAAAGTTTGGAAAATAGAAAACAAACAAAAATGTCGCTTTGTGTTAAACAGGTTGACTCATTCACAAAAATAAAACTATGAAAATTACTTTTTAACATTGGAATCTCTGTCGTCAAGGGTGCACCACAAGGCTCTACACGAAATCTACTTATATTTACAATTTCTATCAATATTCTGGGTCAAAATGTGTCAGATTTTCAACAATTGTCTGGTTAAGTCAGTTAAATGTATGTTTTTTGATGAAAACAATGTAAAAAATTTACATTTCTTTTGTAATTGAGAAGAAGCAACATTATTGTTTTTTTTTAACATTTGATCTCCATGATCAGAGGCATACCACAGGGCTCTACGTGAGGCCCACTTTGGGTGTGTTTTTTAAACCTCGACTTCAATGGATCTTTAGCACCAACACTTTCCATAAAATATCCCTAAACGTTAAAGTGCTTTAAATAATAAAACATTTGATCTGTAACTCAAATAACCCGAGGCTGACGATCATGTGATAAAACTCGACAAACAACAGGAATCACAACAGGAAAATTATTTTCCATTTTCTCTTTGTTTTCCTTTGTTGTTCATTTTAAAAAAAAAAAAACCCTCAAATGTATAAAGTTTAAAATGTGTGGTGTTTTTTTGGTGTATTTCTGTGAGATTTGGCTTTGACTGTGTCTGATCGTGTGGAAACTAACATCAAAGCTGCAGGTGTGAGCTTCTGACTCCAGTTTGTGATGATTTATGATTAACGTGAACAACTGCTGGCGCTGCAGGTGCGTAAAACTGCGACCTCTGACCTCTGACAATGACTCATGTGATGTGTGTTGCCTTTACCTGACACCTGCAGTACACACATACACACACACACACACACACACACACACGTACAGTCAGCATATATTAAAGAGTTAAGGTCTGTTAGTTAGTTTTATTAAATCAGAGGCGAAATTGGATTTTCAAAGAAAATCTAATGGGGTCGTAAATTCCTGCATCTGGTGTCAAAATGTTCGATCTTTTAAAATTTCAGAGAAAGTGGTCGTATGGAAGTGGTGTCCCACTGAGAACATAAAGCTCAGCAGGAGAGCGAGAGAGAGAGAGAGAGAGAGAGAGGGAGAGAGACACAGAGAGAGAGAGAGAGAGAGAGAGAGCAAGAGCAGAACGTATCGTGACAAATCGTAGACGTGACAGTGTTTATGAACATCAGACGTCTGATTAGAGCTTTTTACTTGAGGTTAATGGTTAAAGGAGAAATATTTTGACACATTTGACCTTTATTAAAAAGATGTTTGACTTTTTAACATTGGAAAGTCCACCGTTAAAGGTGCACCACAAGGCTCTACACGAGGCCCACTTTTATTTACTATTTATATCAATATTCTGGGTCAAAATGTTTATTTTTGATGACGTTGACGACACGTCATGTTCTGCTGTGCAGTAGTTCTTTGACTAACTCACTGAATATCTGCACAGTTTAGTCTTGTGCAAAATACTTAAACGTGTTCTGAATTCACAAGAAAAATACATCATTCATGACACATTGGAATCTCCATTGTCAGAGGTGCACCACAAGGCTCAGTCAAATGACCTGATGCTTTTATGTTCATTTGATTAAAATATAGTGTTAAAAAAAATAAAACGCGGATGTTGCTAAAAGATATTTCTCTTGACCGGGTTGACCGTAATATTTTAAAATGTAGACTTTTCATTTTAAATCTCCATCGTCAAGGGTGTACCACAGGGTTCTATGCTAGGCCCACTTTTATTTACTATTTACATATATATATATATACATACATATATATACACTTTTCGCGTCAATGACAAGTTGGAACGTTTTCCCGACTCGTCAAATACCTGGACAGGCATTTTAGTGCTCTGCGAAAATTAAACTGAAACCTTTTCTAAAACTAATCTATAAATTACTATAAACAACAAATGAAAGAATGAATTCTGACTTGTGCTGTGTTACACATGTATGCCATGTGTTTATAGGACGATGGATGACATTAAAAACCTCAGGTTCGCCCCCTGGTGGCCACCCGGAGGGCATGTCACGCCCCCACCCTCTCTTAGTTGTTCAATGACACTAAACGTGTCTCTGCCTCCGTGTTTGATCTCATGTGGAAACGATCCAGACTGGACGCACAAACAGCAGACTTTTTAAACTTCACAGCGTTTAAGTTGTTGTTATTTGCAGCATCTGCAGCGATGACAGATGTTTAGTGAAAAGGCCTTACAGATAAGTTGTTAAAGACAGGGGAAGTAAATAAAAAACAGCCCCCTCCTCCTCTATGTCCTGATGTTCTTAGAAAGAAAAAACTCCCTGCAGGACGCAGTGACGACGACACATGACAAGAAAGACGATGCACATGTGTCGAGTCTCCCAGGACAATAGCAAATGTTCTTTTTATGACTTCCTGTAAAGACAGTGGATCTAGACGCCAGATTATTGTTATTTACTCTCATAAATGTGACTTTTTATGCTAATTGCAGTTTGCATCTGTTATTTTTGTAAAGCGTCGACATTTGCGGTGCGAAAAGCAACGTTAGCCACAAGGAGAACGGAGAGGTTGCGTGTCTAATAGACATCTAAATAAAAAATCCAGCGTCAGCCCCATAATCCTGTCCGGCGTCTCCACGTGCAGAACGTGTTCATCCAGATTAATTTCCATGAACATACAAAATCAGCACTTTCTTAAATCTCTTTCCTGACTGATTTTCTAATAAATACCAAATTTACCTGTTCTCTGAGGTCATCATAACCAGCTGCAGACGCTCAAACCGCAGAGAAAATCAAACAAACACCATATTCTGTTTGTGTCTGCAGCTGTGATCGTGTTATAAAATATGACATTTCAACTGTGCCAGTTCTGCTCAGACTCTCATTCCCCTTTAAACGTGGTCTAAACAGAATCACATAAACTTTTAATGCCTCCCTCCTGCGTTTGTCTTTGTGTTTTTCTGCATGGTGGAGACGTTTGCTCTTCACATTCGTCTCGTGTCTTGTTTCCATTACCTCGTCGGCCCCGGAGGCGGCAAAGCTCGTACCCAGCGGATCAGAGCAGAGCAGAGGTCTTGACATGAGAAGCCGCAGCAAAGGGATCGTAGGTCGAGTTCAAAAGTGTCACAGCGGCAAACATCGAGGACGTTTCCTGAAAAAAAAAGAGAAAAATCACAGAAAAACAACGAAAAACAACAAAAAACAAACTAGATTTTATTTTCCATTTTCTCACTGAGTTTGACAATGCCTCACCCAGTCGCCATAGCAACTGTGCCGGAGTCACCTGACTCACATGAGGTGTAGATATTCAAGTAAATATACTCGATACATACACTGTCACTGCATGACTGCGGGAACGTCTTTATCTCACTGTGAGACAGACTTTTGTAAACCACTCACTCTCCCACACCAAAGCCCATAGAGAAGACCAGTGATTTTAGCTCAGAGAGACACAGGAGCTGCTGGTCCTCTGCTGCCTCGTGTGGTCACTTTGTGTTATTGAGGTGAATCTAAATGAAGGATTTTAAAAGCCGAATTGACAGAATAAGACATTAGAAGTTAGTGATGGAGGCAGCAGTGGATCAACAACTCCTGTGTGCTGTCATGTTAAAATCACTGATTTTCTCTCTGGGCTTTGGTGTGGGAGAGTGAGTGAGATGTCCTCGCTCAGCCGGAGCTGGTTGCCGAGTGGGGCGAAGACTGAAGTGTTTTCACTAAGAAGCAGCGGTGAAGTACGTGCTGATGAAAACACAGCTAAAACAGCAGGTGTCAAAAGGTTAGAAAAGCATATTTTACTGTTAGAGATAATGAAATACTGGTCCAACGACGCTGTGCTGAAAGAATGAATGACTGGGTCTGCGGCACTGCGGTCAAATCCCCGTCGTCTTTGTCTTTTCTTAGGCTGTGAGTTTTTGTTGCCGACTAAAACATCTGTTTGACACATGAACAGCTGCTCTGGAAACACGCGAGTGTTTGTCACAGAGAAACAGGTTCTTTCAAACAAACAAGTTTGTTTGATTTATGTGTCATTCCATCAGACCACAGGCTGACAGTCACAGGCTTTAGAGGACAAATACCCATATTTATGGATTTAACATAAACGGCTCAATTTCAACACTGGAAACTTAAAGCTGTAGTACGTGACTTGTACATATAGACATATTTGAGTCTGTTACATTCATGCGTCTTCAAATTAGACAGACTTTTCCAACAGGAAACTGAAGTTTGTAAACCACTCACTCTCCCACACCAAAGCCCATAGAGAAAATCAGTGATTTTAGCTCACACAGACACAGGAGATGCTGCTCTGCTGCTGCCTCTCCCACAAAGTGACCACTTTGTGTCTCAAATGTCTAAATGAAATACTTCAAATGCCAAATTAACAAATTTAGACATTTGAACTTAGTGATGGAGGCAGCAGTGGATCAACAACTCCTGTGTGCTATGATGTTAAAATCACTGGTTTTCTCTGTGGGCTTTGGTGTGTTAAGTCTACGATATGTTAAGAACGCGGTCACGTCTTTATCTCACTGTGAGACGGACTCTTCCAACAGGAAACTGAAGTTTGTAAACCACTCACTCTCCCACACCAAAGCCCATAGAGAAAATCAATGATTTTAACATCACAGGTGTGAGTGGGACACATCAGCATGTAGAGTGGCAGAGTGGGGAATCAAACCCACAACCTTCAAGTTGAAAGACAACTTGCTCTATCACTGAGGCCCCGTCGCCCCACTTGTCTATAAACTGCACTCTCTCTCTCTCTGTGTTTCTCAGTGTAGCCGCGCTGCACACAGGAAGTGATTTGTTTCACGTTAACACGGTAACCTCGCGAAGTGAGACGACTGTGAATGCGTCGGAGCGTCCAACGGAAAGTTTCAGAGGAAAAATAAACAACTCTTGACTCCGCCCACCTATGCTGTGCTGCTGTATACCCACAAACGCTCCCTCAGTCAGGTCTCAGGGTTTTCACGTGACCAGCTCTGTTTTCCGCTGAAGGACATTAACGTGAATAACGTTACATCGTCTCTGTTGAGTTGTAGAAAAGCTGACGTACTACAGCTTTATCAAATTTATAAATCCAAGAACGTTAAAACGTTTGTATACTGTTTGAGGGTTTGTTTGGTGAGGTGTTTACAACATGTTTACATCACGATTATATCATATTGATCAGAAACCGACATCACAGGCGCTGACTCTCAGAATGTAGGACATCCCGCAGAGGTCGTCACTCTTCTTTTTTCTTACCCTTATTTAGCCGTTTCTGTGGCTAATGTAAGTGATGACAGCTGACGGCCAAATAACCGTTTAATGGCGATGCCTTGGGGGGGGGGGAGCGGCCGCCTGCTTCACAGCTGAGAGAGAGAGAGAGAGAGAGAGGGAGAGAGGGAGGTCAGGCCACTGCCGCTCACTCCATCTTTAAGTCATATTTCACTCGGCTGCAGCTCAGTCGTATTTTTCCGGTATAAATACTTAAATACGCTGAGGAGAAAATGTTTAAATGTCTTTGATCCACTTTATTGTCTGTTTGGAAAAAGATGGAGAACAAATGTGGTGGTTTGGAGGTTTGAGGAGGAGTTTGAAGATCACTTTAAAAACAAAATATAATTATGTAAATGTACCGTAAAGACTGACTTTCACTATAATTTAGAGATTTTTAGCAGCAAACAAATTCCTTTTACAACGTTATCGATTCATCTGAAACCTGTTAGCCGTGACTGTTTACTTTCATCGTCTCTCCCACACCAAAGCCCACAGAGAAAATCAGTGATTTTAACATCACACACACAGGAGTTGTTGATCCACTGCTGCCTCCATCATTAAGTTCAAATGTTTTATTTTGCAGAATTCGGCATTAAAAATCTTGCATTCAGACTTCCCTCAGTGACACAAAGTCACCACACGAGGCAGCAGTAGACCAGCAGCTCCTGTGTCCCAGCGAGCTAAAATAGCTGATTTTCTCTATGGGGTTTGGTGTGGGAGAGTGAGTGGTTTAAAACCCTCAGTTTCCTGTTGGAAAAGTCTGTCCCACAGTGAGATAAAGACGTGAACATAACATCATAGGCTTAAGCAGGCGTAGATACATATTTTTTGTGCCACAGACACAGAAGAGATGTTTTAAACAGCTCTTCTGTGTCAGAACCTCATACAACCCCACTGAGAATCACACAAACACACATGGACAGGGAGAGACTAATATCCCCCTGATTATCTGTCACTGATGTAAAAACACCACATTATCCTGCAGTTAAGTCTGTGAGTGGTCATTTTCTCCCTGTCACAGTGATTACTTGATAATCCACACGTGTGGTGTGACTCAGGATGGCAGACGTCTTGAAGATAGCGGGAGCTGTTCTCCATCTTCTGCCCTCCTTGGAGAAAACCAGGCGACCACATGTTGCTGATTTCTCGTGCCAGTGGGATCAAATTTGCACGTCTCAGCCGTCTCGTGTGAAGTGGCGGGTTGTTTAAGGTTTCCTGAGCTGGTTTAACGAAATTCTGCAAAATAAGACATTTGAGTGGATCAACAACTCCTGTGTGCTGTGATGTTAAAATCACTGATTTTCTCTATGAGGTTTGGTGTGTTTGAAAAACTGATTTTAGGCATCAAATTTTTATAAAAATGTACGTCAACTTAAGTCTACGATATGTTAAGAACGTGTTCACGTCTTTATCTCACTGTGAGACGGACTCTTCCAACAGGAAACTGAAGTTTGTAAACCACTCACTCTCCCACACCAAAGCCCATAGAGAAAATCAATGATTTTAACATCACAGCACACAGGAGTTGTTGATCCACTGTTGCCTCCATCACTAAGTTCACATGTCTAATTTTGTTAATTTGGCATTTGAAGTATTTCATTTAGACATTTGTGACACAAAGTGACCACAAGAGGCAGCAGTAGAGCAGCAGCTCCTGTGTCCCTGTGAGCTAAAATCACTGATTTTCTCTCTGGGGTTTGGTGTGGGAGAGTGAGTGGTCTACAAACTTCAGTTTCCTGTTGGAAAAGTCTGTCTCACAGTGAGATAAAGACGTGAAACATGTTCTTAAAGACATCGTAGACTTGGACTGACGTAGGTTTCATTCACAGTCGTCTCTCAAGTGGGTAAAACCAGTCTTTCCTCCTTTAATCTGGATAAACTGGATTCTCGTTTACACTTTCTATTAAAAACTGACTCTATTAATCCAAACATCTGTTGTTTGAAAGCTGTAACTGTTCACAGAAATGAATCCTGTACATTTAAAAAAAACAAAAAACAAACAAAATGATAGCATAGAAGAAAGAGGAAAACAAGTTTGATTAATGAGGACCTTTAAAGAAAACTAATGTCCTCATTTGTCCTCCATGTTAAGAAAAGAAAAAAAGGCATTACTTGTGTTTGGATCTTTGCTGACAATCAATAAGCTTCAAGACAAAGAGACAGAGAGACAGGGGACATGGCAGCAAACTAAACAAAGTGAGACATTTTTTCTGGGCACATGTCCATGAACATGAAGAGTGAACTGGCAGAGACTGAGGGACAATTATGTCCATTAAGTTTATCTCGTTTCCTCTGGGGCCAAAGTAAAAGCCTCTCTTTATTCCATTCCTTTTTTTTCTTCTCTCTCTCTCTCTTCTGCTGTAATAATTCGCAGAGACGCTGAAGTCACAATCAGGACTTCTGTGTGTCCATGACACTCAGAGCAGATACTCTAATGTCTTTAATGTCTTTAAACACGTGTGTGTCTTTACCGTGATTGTCCACGATGTCAACGATGTTCTGTACATGTGAACGCGTGAATTTAAAACACATGTTCAAACTCAACTTCAGGGACTGGAGGGAAAAGTCTCTTCCTGTTCACGTCCACAGTTCTGTTTATGTCCACAGTGCTGTTCATGTCCACAGTCCTGTTCACGTCCACAGTCCTGTTCATGCCCACAGTCCTGTTCACGTCCACAGTTCTGTTCACGTCCAAAGTTCTGTTCACGTCCACAGTCCTGTTCACGTTCTGTTCACACCCACAGTTCTGTTCACGTCCACAGTTCTGTTCACGTCCACAGTTCTGTTCACGCCCACAGTCCTGTTCACGTTCTGTTCATGTCCACAGTTTCATGTTTGATCACTTTGATCATGTTTGATCAAACGTGATTTTTGTTTCTTTCCTCAGTTTCAATATATTAAATTGGTAAAAAACTAATGTTCACGTACACAGGAACACAATTTGTTTTTATGTCTTTTCCCGTTGTTATTTTTGCTCGTTCTCCACAAAACTGTGTCATTATCACAACAGCTTTAATAAGAAGAAGAACAACAACTCTGATGGAAGTGATTTTCTCATGAGACTTTATTACTACACACATTTATTCTGATTACGCTGATTCAGCATTATGGTCTGTAACAACAGTGAGTGGAGTCATTGTTAAAACAGAGGAATAATGGAGCATACATATTTAAACTGAGCTACTTTACTTTAACTCAGAGTTTTTGTGGAAAAACTAAACTTTACTGCACAAAGTTCATTATTCTGCGTCCAACACAACAAGCAGAACACACCGTTTTTTCTCCTGTGATTCAGCACTGATTTGATTAAAATATGTTTGTTACAGCTGATGAAAACATGAACCGTGACCACTGATGACTGATGAAAACATGAACTGTGACCACTGATAACTGATGAAAACATGAACCGTGACCACTGATAATTGACCACACACACGCTCACTTCCTGCTTTTAATAAACAGTCAAAACAACTGTTTCCTGTCAACAGTCGTACAAACATGTTTAGCTTAGTATAATTCCAAAATCTACTTAAAGTTCCAAAATGTACTTATAATTCTAAAGTATGGAATGTTTTGGGGGCGTGGCTCCTTTCAGTAAGCTCCACCCTTTCATCTCGACAAACTTGTGACGTCACGGTGGAAGCTTCGCCCTCTAGTGGCCACAAAAAGAATGCTAACGCAGCTCAGAAAAAGAGATCAAGGATTCAGATGAAAATAAACATCTGTGCAACATCTCCGTCTTCTTTAAGGCGACAGGAAGTCGTGACAGGAAGTCACAGCGTTGAAAACAAACAAAACAACAACAAATTACATCAGAGAGTAAACAAGCAAACATTCATGTGTTCACTGTGTTCACACGGCTGCATCGTTACAAAGATAAGACGCCTCCATGTTACACTGGAACTCTTTCATGTACAAAAAGGGTTCACAGCTCATTCTGCCACAATGAGTCAACATTTGACACTACTGCTGCTGGTGCTGCTGTTACTGCTGCTGATGTTCTTAATGCTGCTGATGCTGCTGCTGATGAGAATATCAATCACTTTAATGTCGGTCATAATTTAAACGTCTTTTACCTCTCAGGCTTTTTTCTTTTCTAAATCCCAGTTTGTTGTGAATGAAGAGAACAAAGTCAGATTAATGGGATTTGGCGATGTTTCAACCACAGAGGAGACAAAATTCCGCACACGCTCGTTCTTGTATTTTTAAAATAAGTTTTTATAACTTCTGCTTTTGTTTGCCATCAATTCCACTAACTTGTGATTCTGCTAAGCCCGGCGGCTTTTTACCACATTAACAAGCTCACGTGCTGACGACGAGAGTTTTAATGTTTCTGTGCGATGATCGGAAACATTCTTTTTCCGTCTTACTGCCTTAAAAAAATCTCTCTCTCTGTGACACAGCGCTTGTATAAACTCTGCACTAGGGGGCGCTCACAGAAAAAACAACCAAAGTTAAACACTGTGGATTCTCTGCCCACTAGTAGCCAAGAAAAACATGCTAACGCACATTCATGAATAAGAAGTCGGTTCTTAAAACAAAACAATTCTTCGAACTGGGTGAACAAAGGTAAAACCAGGCTAGCCCTCATTAGCCACTGTTAGCATTACCAAAAAAGTCGTGAACAGTGCTCCACACACTATAAAGTTCCTGAAAGTGATACTTAAGTGTGTGACTTTTTATATTACTGAAGTAAAGGCACTTAAAGTTCATAACATTTACTTAAGTCTGATATAAAAAGCACTTAAGTTTTAGAATGTTCCAGTCCTGTATAAAACACTAAACGTTAAGTAAAAAGTAAAGTAATTTAACCTTAAAACAGAGATATGACTTAAGTAAAACTTTAAGTAAAAAAGTGAGTGTCTGAGTGAGTGAATGACTGAGTAAGCGAGTGAGTGAATGACTGTCTGAGTGAGTGAGTGAGTTGTCTTATAACTGGAAGGTTGTGGGTTCAATTCCTGATTCTGCTCGTCTGTGTCCTTGAGCAAAGACATTTAAGCCCATGTTGCAGCACATGAATTTGAGTGACTGTCTAACCCTTAGACTGCTCCAGTTTTCTAAATGATTTCATTTTGTCGACATCTCGCACACTTCCGTTTGACTTGGACAAGCTGTAGCTCCGCCCCCCCTCTCTCTTCCGCAGTCTGCACATTTTGACACTATTGTCATAAAAACCCATAACTGTCCCTTTAAAGAGGCATCACATGACTGCCGGGTCAGTTCTGTGACGTCATGCTTCAGTTGTGACATTCATCAGCATCTCATGGACACACTTCACTTTGCTCTGTCTTCTCTGTCTCCTCCCATCCCCCCCCCCCCCCCGTCTCCTCTTGTCCTCTCGTCTGTTCTGCTGTGAGGAAATCTCTGGCTGTCTCTGGCTCTAACGCCGCTCACTCTGACTGACGACCTCCTTCTTAGAGATATTGTCTTTCCAGACGCGGTCGACCTGAGGTGAAATGTGGTAGTGGAAAAACTCTCTCCTCCTCCCTCTCCCTCTCCTCCTGTCATCTGTTCTGCTGCTGCTGCCTGTTCAGAGAAACTGATGGAAAATGATATCACCCTACCCATCAGCCCCTTCACCACCAACGCACGACATCCCTCACTCGCTCACTGCACACAGAGAACTCTACTGACCCCTGCTGGCCACTGTGTCCCAAATCTTTTTATTTAATGTTCTATAAAAACTGTAAAAAGTGGGTTATTGATGTTTTAGAAAAGCCTTAAAAATGCAAAAAAGGGTTAAGGGGACATATTATGCAAAATCAACTTTTTAATCATTTAAATACTTATATTTGGGACTCTACCCTACCAGCCGCCAAAGTGTGAAAAACGAAGACTCAGTCATGTTTTCGAGGTCCCCCCAGTGTAAGTATAGGCGATAAAACACGCAATGTTGAATTCCCTGCGATTGCGACGGCAGCATGCGCATTTCACCGCAAATGTTACCACCCCACCAGAAAGTTTACTTTGAGAGCTCCACCTTAGCTCCACCTTAGCTCCACCTTGTCCCTATAAAATGCGAGAGTGCAGGCGAGGGAGGAAGAGCGGTATTATGTCAACACGGAGGGACAAGTGTGCTGTTGGTGGCTGCACAGTGGAGCATGTGAAAGAAATTCTTGAGTCATCAGTGTTGAGTAAATCATATCTTTACTGCATGCATGGATTTTTGCATGAAGGAGAGACACTGTCACCAAGGACGGTCTAAAATGGTCTCTCCCCTTCCTCCAAAAAGCTTCACCACTTATACACAAACATCAAAGTAAAACAAGAACAGACACCATACCTAATGTTTAAGCTCCTAGTCGATGTTATCTCATGTTTACCCTAACAGATGCCATTATGTGCAACCCTTACGTCGATCTTTCCTGGTGACCTTTCCCTATCATATAATCACCCCAGCATTCATTAACAGCTTGACTGTTAATTGTTGTCTTAGAACATTACAGGAAACAAGAAGAAAACCAGTTATTTCCCACAAGCACAGTGTTTTACACAAACTTCCAGCCTCAGAGGATTTTATATATGAAGCTAATGTGCCGGATAAAGTCAGCAAACGCGTGTTCGTGTGTTCGCACCACTTCGCATCAGACTGTTTTATGAACCTTGGTCAGTACAATTCTGGACTGACCAGAAGATTAATAATAAAAAACGGTGCTTTTACATTCCCACAGCTGTGGAGAACACAGGAGTAGCATGCTAGTTACTGAAACAAATCTAGAGTTTTATAAGCAGTGAGTTACACAAACAGCGGCCAGCGGTCGCCGTATTTAGTCAGCGACCGTATTTAACCGACGTACAAACACACACATTTTTAGGAAAAGGTCAAATAGAGCTCATAACTGACCATTCTGACACGTCCTGTTGCAGTCTACATACAACAACTTCTTCCGTAGCTTCCTCTTGTTCAGGGTCGGACTCTGGTTCAAACATATGGTTGAACCGCAAAGTTTCCTCCACCAGCCACGTTCCTTCCACGGTTCACGTTCAACTGTTGTCATGGTAGCGTGAGCGTGCTGGCGTCGACACACAAGTGGGTGTGTGTTTGCCTGTGTCTCATTTGCATGTAAAGGGACCAGGCACAAAACCAAGCGTTCTGAAAAGGGCTGTTTTGGCAGGGTTATTGAACTGCTATGGAGCTTCATCCTTATGGTATTTTGACCAAAGCATGTCACAGACATGTTCATTAGGACACCAGGGAACTATTTTAACTTGGAGAAATAAGGTATAATATGGGACCTTTAAGTGTTATTGTGTACTTCTGTTGTTTTTTGTTGTTATTGATTAAAAGCTACAGGTTTGGCTAAAATAAGCCTTGAGCATTGATTAGAGAAATGTTTGTCGTATTTATGTCGTATATGAGCTATTTTATGAATTTATTTCTATATTAAAAACAAACCTCATTAATTCGTTCATTAAGTGAACTCCCTCATGCTTGACTCTTACAGTGAACAGAATTCCACTCATTTATCGTAAATAATATAAATGAATGACATTATTAAGTTAGAAATAATGATTCAATTATAAAATATATTAATAACAATTTATTATTATTGTCTGTGACACTTGTCTGTGACACAAGAGGCCGAGAAACTAGTTACTATTTGCTAAGAAGCTAGCTGCTAGCTGGAGTGAGCCTCTCACAGCAGTGTTGTTAAACACATTAATTAAAACATGTGACCTTAATTCATTCAAAGAGCGTTTATATAAATATAATTATACATATATATATTGATGTGTGTGTGTGACCTGCAGGTCTTGAAATATTTTCCTTTTTTTAACCTTTGACATCGAGGACAAGTCGAGGTGAATTGATAGTCTCTTTTACACTTTTCTAGAGGATTAAACTGTTTTCTTTGTATTTTAATATAAAAGTCAATAAAGTAAATTTTTAGTCAGAATGAAACGAAAATCTGTGTATTTTTGGTGTTTTTTGGCCGTAGATGTCCTTAACATTGCATCACTGCCTCTTCTCTTCTCTCCATTCCAGATCATGTCCCTTGTTTAACCCAGAAACAAAAAAATTAAATCATGATCCTTCTTAATTTATGTCTGTTGATGGTTTAGACTTTAATTCAGCGACTTGTGACCAGATGAGAGGCATCGGGATCTTCATGGAGCGGAGAAACCTCATGGAAACCACTTCCAGAAGTCCAAGGTTAAGTTAAGTACATGTTTACATGCTTTTGAGGAAAATAAAAATCTAAAATTTTCTGGAGTTTTGAGCTGAATATCACAACACAAGTGAAAAACAAAGCGAGTGAATGATGTGAAGAGCTTCACCACACTGTTCATCACTCACTGATGCATCATTGAGAACGTGTTGTGCAACAGCCGTGGTTCAGAGTGTTCCGTGTTTCTGAGCGAGTTTTTGTTGTTTTTGAGAAGAAAACAGCGCTGAAATGTTGTCACTGAGCATTTCTACAAAACACAGAAACACGTGTGACTTCCTGTGATTTTTCTCTCATCACATCGTAACACCGTCTGCATAAAAACACGACACGACTAATGACAACGTTTGTTTTTTGCTTTTTTTTTTTCCCGTGAACAGTCTCCAGTTCTGTGGATGCCTCTGCGATCCTCTCAGTGAGGGGGCAGTAAGCCGGTTTGCCGATGCAGAGCGGAGTGGGCGGGTTTTGATCATGTCCTGGATGGAGGCTGGACCGGATCCGTTTGTAGCATGGAACGCAAGCACTAGAGTCTTGAAGCGGATGCGAGCGGCTACAGGAAGCCAGTAAAGGGAGCGGAGGGGCGGTGTAGTGTGGGAGAATTTTGGTAAGTTGAAGACCAGTCGAGCTGCTGCATTCTGGATGAGCTGCAGAGGTCGTATGGCACACGCAGGGAGACCAGCCAGGAGGGAGTTGCAGTAATCCAAGCGTGAGATGACAAGAGCCTGGACCAGAATCTGTGTCGCCTTCTGGGTTAGAATAGGCCGTATCCTTCTGATGTTGTGCAACATGTATCTGCAAGATCCAGCTGTTGCAGCAATGTTGGCAGTGAGGGAGAGATGGTCATCAAGTGTCACACCCAGGTTCCTTGCGGTATGAGAAGGAGCTACCACAGAGTTGTCGAGGGTGATGGTCAGATCTGTGGTGGGAGAGCCCTTTCCTGGGAGAAAAAGAAACTCGGTCTTGTCGAGATTGAGTTTCAGGTGATGGTCAGACATCCACTGAGAGATGTCGGTCAGACAAGCGGAGATCCGTTCTGCTACATGTGTGTCGGAGCTGGGAAAAGAGAGAATGAGTTGGGTGTCATCGGTGTTGCTGTGATAGGAAAAACCATGAGAGAGAATAACAGAACCAAGAGAGTTGGTGTATAGAGAGAAGAGGAAAGGGCCCAAGACAGAACCCTGAGGGACCCCAGTAGTTAGAGGACAGACACAGATCCTCTCCAGGTTACTCTGTATGTTTGGTTTTGAAGATAGGACGAGAGTAGGGTAAGTGCAGAGCCTGAGACACCTAGTTCTTGAAGGGCAGAAGTAAGGAACTGGTGGTTGACTGTGTCAAACGCTGCAGAAAGGTCCAAGAGGATGAGCACAGAGGAGAGAGAGGCAGCCCTGGCTCAGTGACAGCATGAAGTGCAGTTTCGGTCGAGTGACCTGCCTAAAAAAACGGACTGATGAGAATCGAGAAGGGTGTTGAAGGTAGGAAGAGAGTTGATCAAAGATAGCACACTCCAGTGCTTTGGAAAGAAAAGGAAGAAGAGGACAGGTCTGTAGTTGTTTATTTCAGACAGGTCAAGGGTGTTTTTTTTAAGGAGGGGGGGGTCACTCTGGCCTCTTTAAGAGAGTCCGGAAAGCAACCAGATGATAGAGATGTGTTAATGAGATGGGTGAGGAAAGGAAGAAGTTCATCCAAGAAGTGTCCCAATGGGCCTGGTGGACGGTAGATGACAACAATGATTAGTTTTACTGGGTGAGTTACAGCTACAGCATGAAATTCAAACGACTGTGAAGAGAAGTGTGGCAGTGGGTAAAGAGTGAAAGTCCAGTTTGGGTTGATAAGCAGACCTGTCCCGCCACCTCTGCCAGTGGATCTGGGTGTGTGGGAGAAAGAGTTGTCGGGGGAGAGAGCCGCAGGGGTGGATGTGTTGGAGGGTGTTATCCAAGTCTCAGTGAGAGCAAGGAAGTCCAGGCATTGCTCAGTAGCAAAGCCAGAGATGAACTCAGTCTTGCGGGTAGCTGACTGGCAGTTCCACAGGCCCCCTGCAACAAGGTGTTGGATGTGTGTGGAGCGGGTGGGATAGATAAGTGAGGACAGATTACAGTGATGCTGTGAGTGAATGTGAGGTTTGTAATATCTACGAGAAGAAAGGGTACAGGTACTTAGCCTCATTGTTAGACTCAGGTTTAGACTCCTTTGTCTTTGTCTTCCTGTCTTCATCTGAAGAGTCTGCCGCTTCAAAGTGAGTGTGCTGTTTTTTAAAAAAAACACCTGATTAGGGGCTGATTGGTTACAGCAGTGTTGGCCACTCCCCTGTAGCCAATGAAACTTCACACCTGGTGATGGTGATGACTCAATAGAAACTAGGTCCAAACAGCAACAATAACAACTTTCTCTTTGACCTAGCAGACAAAATATCAACAACAAACCTAAACAGACAAGTCAAAAGTCAAACAACCCAGCTAGATACAATAGCAATTAATGAAAAAGCAACCAAATAAGAAAGACCTACAGAAGTGATACTTAGCTTAATTCCAGTAGTCCTGTGAGGTACCCAGAAAGTCCAAAATGCACACTGACTCTCAGTTCTGACTTTAATTTCTAATCTCATAGTTCTGACTTTAATCTCAAAGTCTCTGGTTAAAGTGACCAGCTCACTAAATTAGCCTTATTTGAATGAGTTTTGATACCTGGAACACATTACATGTCATTTAACAGACGCTTTTATCCAAAGCGACTTACAATGGAATTGAGTACAATCAGCCAGGGATGGAGTCGAACTTGCGACCATTGCGACCACGATGTCTTTCGCACACAGGGTACTGGTCTTAACCACTGAGCCACTCAACCCCCCAACAATGACATAATAAAACATTTGTCTCTTTTCCGTTAAACAGTTGTAACTTTGCTCGATTCAGTTTGGTATCAGTCGTTTCTAAATCAAGCTTTTAGTTTTTTGTGGAAATAAAAGAGTCCAGGACTAACTTTCAGTCTCTGTTTGTTCTGGAGAGAAAAAACATTTTTTATCTGCATTTCTGAATAATAAGCTTTGATTTTGGAAACACACGGAGGAGCTTTTCATGTCGATGGTCCATAAAAAGAAAAATGATCAAATTTTGACAGCGGAAAACCTAGGACTTTTGAGAAAATAAAAGCACATTCTGAATATTTGACATGAGTATAATCAGCTCTACTCATCTAATCTCATTCTACGTTTGAAAATGTAACACTTTTCACATTTTAATTTAATTACTTCAGCTTTAAGATAAATAAAAAGTTTGTGAGGAGGAAAACAAAGCTCAGTTTCACATGAGTTATTATGGTATATTATATCACACTTGTGTTCACTCTGTGGCTTTGACTCTTTAACTGTTTCAGACTGAGCAATTATACTTTACAACAGTTTAAGTCATTACAGTTTCAACTGTTTCATTACACTGCAAAAAACTGCCTCGTACAAACAGAAACACAATATTCTTAAATGTTCTGGTTTAAAAAAAAAAAAGAAGAATCTGTCAGTGAGTGTAGGGAATCTAACTTGGTTAGAAATAATTAAAACTGCAGCCACTTCTACACTGTAAAGTTCTTTAAAACAAGGGAAACATTAAAGAAATGTTCACTTAAAATGAGTCTGAATTTTATTGTTTTCTTTAATACTCAGCAGTCAAACTAAACCCTAACTCTTAACTTAATGACTTGTAATTAAAGCTTAAAGTAAGCTTTAATATTTGATTAAGACAACATTAGGACAAATTATTTTGTCCTTTTAGGCCAAAACATGAGAACATTCCCAGAAATTACACGCTAATTTTACTCTCTTGAAATTTGTTGACTTATTTTATATATTTCTATGTATATACACATGTATTTATACATTTCTATATATATATACATAGAACATAATATACATATTTCTATGTATATTTCTATTTTTTAAATTCATATTATTTATTTGTAATAATACTATTACAACTTTACTCTCGAAAGACTACAACTTTACTCTCGAAAGACTACGACTTTATTCTTAAAAGACTATGACTTTATCCTTGAATGATTACGACTTTACTCTCGAAAGACTACGACTTTATTCTTTAAAGATTACGACTTTACTCTCGAAAGACTACAACTTTATTCTTGAAAGATTACGACTTTACTCTCGAAAGACTACGACTTTATTCTTGAATGATTACGACTTTACTCTCGAAAGACTACAACTTTATTCTTGAAAGATTACGACTTTACTCTCGAAAGACTACGACTTTATTCTTGAAAGATTACGACTTTACTCTCGAAAGACTACGACTTTATTCTTGAAAGATTACGACTTTACTCTCGAAAGACTACGACTTTATTCTTAAAAGATTACGACTTTACTCTCGAAAGACTACGACTTTATTCTCATATTACAACTTTATTCTTGAAAGATCACAATTTTTTTCTCATAATATTACGACTTTATTCTTGATAGATTACTAATTTATTCTCGATAGATTGCAACTTTATTCTCAAAATATTATGACTTTGTTCTTATAACTTTAAGACTTTTTTCTTCATATATCTTTATTGTAAGTTTTTCCAACGGTTTTGTTTTTACAGTGATGTTTTTTGAGACAAAAAGGAAGATGTCACATGTGTCACACTGTAATTCTGCTGGATGTGGGTGGGATGAGCGTCGTGGTGGTTGAGTGACACGTCGGTCATAAAGTGTCTGATTCCAGCGACGCCCTTCCAGCCCACACATGATTATCGTCTTCATCTCCCTCTGCGATAATTAACCAACAAATATCCAAACAAGAAACATGTAAGTGAAGCGTGTGTGGGAGTGGTCACAATCATCTACGATTCATTTAGTTTATGGGATGTTTGTGGGTTTGGTTACGATCAGCGTTTGGAATTCAAAGTTTAGCTTAAATTTCTGTAAAAATCAGTTAAATGGTTCAACTTCTTTTTTTAACTCTTAAAAACTCATCAGATTACGACTTTATTCTCGAAAGATTGCGACTTTATTCTCGAAAGATAACGACTTTATTCTCGAAAGATTACGACTTTATTCTGGAAAGATTACAACTTCATTCTCAAGCAATTACGACTTTGTCATAAGATTACAACTTTATTCTTGAAAGATTATGACTTTATCTTCGAAAGATTACGACTTTATTCTCGAAAGATTGCGACTTTACTCTCAAAAGATTATGACTTTATTGTCATAAGATTACGACTTTATTCTCGAAAGATTGCGACTTTACTCTCAAAAGATTACGACTTTATTGTCATAAGATTACAACTTTATTCCTCAAAGATTAAGACTTTATTCTTGAAAGATTATGACTTTACTCTCGAAAGAATTACGACTTTAACCTCGAAAGATTGCGACTTTACTCTCAAAAGATTACGACTTTATTGTCATAAGATTACAACTTTATTCCTCAAAGATTAAGACTTTATTCTTGAAAGATTATGACTTTATCTTCGAAAGATTACGACTTTATTCTCGAAAGATTGCGACTTTACTCTCAAAAGATTATGACTTTATTGTCATAAGATTATGACTTTATTGTCATAAGATTATAACTTTATTCTTGAAAGATTACGACTTTATTGTCATAAGATTATAACTTTATTCTTGAAAGATTACGACTTTATTCTCGAAAAATTGCGACTTTATTCTCGAAAGATTACGACTTTACTCTCAAAAGATTATGACTTTATTGTCATAAGATTATAACTTTATTCTTGAAAGATTACGACTTTATTGTCATAAGATTATAACTTTATTCTTAAAAGATTAAGACTTTATTCTCAAAAGATTACGACTTTATTGTCATAAGACTACAACTTTATTCTCGAAAGATTACGACTTTATTCTTGAAAGATTACAACTTTATTCTCGAAAGTTTACGACTTTATTCTCGAAAGATTACAAACTTATTCTCGAAAGATTGCAACTTTACTCTCAAAAGATTATGACTTTATTCTTGAAAGATTACGACTTTATTCTCAAAGATTACGACTTTATTCTCGAAAGATTACGACTTTATTCTCGAAAGATTGCGACTTTACTCTCAAAAGTTTACGACTTTATCGTCATAAGATTACGACTTTATTCTCGAAAGATTGCGACTTTACTCTCAAAAGATTACGACTTTATTGTCATAAGACTACAACTTTATTCTTGAAAGATTACGACTTTATTCTTGAAAGATTACAACTTTATTCTCAAAGATTACGACTTTATTCTCGAAAGATTGCGACTTTACTCTCAAAAGATTACGACTTTATTCTTGAAAGATTACGACTTTATTCTCAAAGATTACGACTGTATTCTCAAAGATTACGACCTTATTCTTGAAAGATTGCGACTTTACTCTCAAAAGTTTACGACTTTATTGTCATAAGATTACGACTTTATTCTCGAAAGATTGCGACTTTACTCTCAAAAGATTACGACTTTATTGTCATAAGATTACAACTTTATTCCTCAAAGATTAAGACTTTATTCTTGAAAGATTACGACTTTACTCTCGAAAGATTACGACTTTAACCTCGAAAGATTGCGACTTTACTCTCAAAAGATTACGACTTTGTCATAAGATTACAACTTTATTCCTCAAAGATTAAGACTTTATTCTTGAAAGATTACGACTTTACTCTCGAAAGATTACGACTTTAACCTCGAAAGATTGCGACTTTACTCCCAAAAGATTATGACTTTATTGTCATAAGATTATGACTTTATTGTCATAAGATTATAACTTTATTCTTGAAAGATTACGACTTTATTGTCATAAGATTATAACTTTATTCTTGAAAGATTAAGACTTTATTCTTGAAAGATTACGACTTTATTCTCGAAAGATTACGACTTTATTCTCGAAAGATTACGACTTTATTCTTGAAAGATCACGACTTTATTCTCGAAAGATTACGACTTTATTCTCGAAAGATTACGACTTTATTCTCAAAGATTACGACTTTATTCTCAAAGATTACGACTTTATTCTCGAAAGATTGCGACTTTACTCTCAAAAGTTTACGACTTTATCGTCATAAGATTACGACTTTATTCTCGAAAAATTGCGACTTTACTCTCAAAAGATTACGACTTTATTGTCATAAGACTACAACTTTATTCTCGAAAGATTACGACTTTATTCTCAAAGATTACGACTTTATTCTCAAAAGATTGTGACTTATTCTCGAAAGATTGCGACTTTACTCTCAAAAGATTACGACTTTATTCTTGAAAGATTAAGACTTTATTCTTGAAAGATTACGACTTTACTCTCGAAAGATTACGACTTTATACTCGAAAGATTAAGACTTTATTCTCGAAAGATTACGACTTTATTCTCGAAAGATTGCGACTTTACTCTCAAAAGTTTACGACTTTATCGTCATAAGACTACAACTTTATTCTCGAAAGATTACGACTTTATTCTCAAAGATTACGACTTTATTCTCAAAAGATTGTGACTTATTCTCGAAAGATTGCGACTTTACTCTCAAAAGATTACGACTTTATTCTTGAAAGATTAAGACTTTATTCTTGAAAGATTACGACTTTACTCTCGAAAGATTACGACTTTATACTCGAAAGATTAAGACTTTATTCTCGAAAGATTACGACTTTATTCTCGAAAGATTGCGACTTTACTCTCAAAAGTTTACGACTTTATCGTCATAAGATTACGACTTTATTCTCGAAAGATTACGAGTTTATTCTCAAAGATTACGACTTTATTCTCGAAAGATTGCGACTTATTCTCGAAAGATTGCGACTTTACTCTCAAAAGATTACGACTTGATTCTTGAAAGATTACGACTTTATTCTCAAAGATTACGACTTTATTCTCAAAGATTACGACCTTATTCTTGAAAGATTGCGACTTTACTCTCAAAAGTTTACGACTTTATTGTCATAAGATTACGACTTCATTCTCGAAAGATTGCGACTTTACTCTCAAAAGATTACGACTTTATTCTCAAAGATTACAACTTTATTCCTCAAAGATTAAGACTTTATTCTTGAAAGATTACGACTTTATTCTCGAAAGATTACGACTTTATTCTCGAAAGATTACGACTTTATTTTCGAAAGATTACAAACTTATTCTCGAAAGATTGCGACTTTACTTTCAATAGATTACGACTTTATTCTTGAAAGATTTTGACATTATTCTTGAAAGATTTTGACATTATTATTGAAAGATTACGACTTTATTCTCGAAAGATTGCAACTTTACTCTCAAAAGATTACGACTTTATTCTTGAAAGATTAAGACTTTATTCTCGAAAGATTACGACTTTATACTCGAAAGATTAAGACTTTATTCTCGAAAGATTACGACTTTATACTCGAAAGATTACAACTTTATTCTCAAAAGATTACGACTTTACTTTCAATAGATTACGACTTTATTCTTGAAAGATTTTGTCATTATTCTTGAAAGATTTTGACATTATTCTTGAAAGATTACGACTTTATTCTCAAAGATTACGACTTTATTCTCGAAAGATTGCAACTTTACTCTCAAAAGATTACGACTTTATTCTTGAAAGATTAAGACTTTATTCTCGAAAGATTACGACTTTATACTCGAAAGATTAAGACTTTATTCTCGAAAGATTACGACTTTATACTCGAAAGATTACAACTTTATTCTCAAAAGATTACGACTTTACTTTCAATAGATTACGACTTTATTCTTGAAAGATTTTGTCATTATTCTTGAAAGATTACGACTTTATTCTTGAAAGATTACGACTTTATTCTCGAAAGATTACGACTTTATTCTCGAAAGATTACAAACTTATTCTCGAAAGATTGCGACTTTACTCTCAAAAGATTACGACTTTATTGTCATAAGATTACAACTTTATTCTTGAAAGATTAAGACTTTATTCTTGAAAGATTACGACTTGACTCTCTAAAGATTACGACTTTATTCTTGAAAGATTACGACTTTATTCTCAAAGATTACAACTTTATTCTCGAAAGATTACGACTTTATACTCGAAAGATTACAATGATGTGCCACGTCAGTATTGAACACAGTGTTAAGTCTTTTTGTGTCACCATGACGACCAGCCGACGACGACGACTGTCTGTTCAAATCAAAGCTCAGAATTCAGAAACGCAGATTAAATCTCCTCTGAGAGATTAGTTGTTAGTCCTGGCGCATTGATTTTGATTCTCTGGACACAGACGTGTACGAGGCTCAGGAGACGTTGATCCGTTAGTAGCAGTTTTTATTTTCCTTGGCAGAATCTCACGTGTTCATTACTGGAGTTATTAGCGTGTCGTCTGTTACGAGTCCGTCTGCATTTTCATTATCGTCGTTAAGACGACTCCGGACTCTGCGAGGGAAAACCTGATTTTGTGCTGTTTCACACTCACACACACATGCACCCGACGACCTGTGACACAGTGAAAATAAACACTGCTGTCTGCTCATAATCACTGTGTTTGGTGACTGAGTGAATGCGACCACATATTCACCCTCATCCACCCCCGGCTCGTCCTCTCAGAGGATTTCGGTCTCTGCTGAAACTCTCCAGCAGTTTCCGTCGTCTGGCAGCGGAGAATGAATGTTTCCTTAAGTTACGTCAACAACACAGAGCTCACAGCGTCTCACACAACTGTCCTCCGTCTTCTTTAGAGGAGACAAAGTTTGCTGGAAACCTTTACAACACAGTCACAGTTTAGAGCTGAGGACAAAGTCTGACTAAGACAGACAGAGTTTACATGTGGAGGACGTAGGTGGCGCTGTATCTCTCTATAAGCTGATAACAGTGAGGTGTACAGTGATGGACAGTGAGGTGGACAGTGATGGACAGTGAGGTGGACAGTGAGATGGACGGTTCTGTATGTCTCGTACCTGCTGTTCATGTTAGTGGTGAGACAAATCAGATGGACATGTCTCTTGTGGTCGTCACGTTGTCTGAAGAAAGACGCCGCCATGGTCGTATGATGTCCACCAACAGTCCTGCAGTTTATAACTCAGGGTCAAAGAGCAGGGAGGACATTTTGGACAAGTCAGACTAAGTGTTAACATGCAGGATTAATCAGACTATGAATCACATGATCCAGGTATGTTAGTCCGACTAAGACGAGCTCCATTTTAGTCGGACAAACGTGTTTACGTAACTCTGTGTGATCAGTACTTTAAGTGTTTCTTCTCACAGGATCTGAGCCACGAGACGACGGAAACTACAGTAAGATGTTGTAAGGACTTTCAGCTCTGACTCATTTACCTCAGACCATGACTCAGCTGCTTTACAGAGAGAGAGAGAGAGAGAGAGAGAGAGAGAGAGAGAGAGAGAGAGAGAGGAGCAGGACGAGGAACCGGCAGACTTTTCCATGACTCGTCGTTCTGAGAAGACATATTTCTGCCATGTCAGAGCAGCAAACAGCAGAGCAGCTCCGGCTGTCAGCGGTGATCCACGGCTCATACTTGGTCTCTGACCTAAAGGAAGATTTTTCCATGTGAGATCTGATGGTGGGTTTTTATCGCCCCCTCATGTCTCCTCGCACGACTGTGGAAACTTTGGTTTAAATAAAAAAAAATGTTACTATGGTGGAATGTCATGAAAGGAAAATGTGTTTGGGACAAATTCTGTTTGTGGCCACGAGACAAAAACATTTAATCTGCAGGATACATTTCACTGCGTTACATTAAAGGCATAGTCAGGATTTTTAGGTGCAACTCAGAAGGTGGAACTGGGAGTTCCCCGTGTTTCAGTTGAGAAGTCGGAAACGCAAAAGTACATGGGAACATGTTTCACGTCTTTATCTCACTGTTAGACAGACTTTTCCAATAGGAAACTCAAATTTGTAAACCACACCAAACACCATAGAGAAAATCAGTGATTTTAACATCGCAGCACACAGGACTTGTTGATCTACTGCTGCCTCCATCACTAAGTTCTAATGTCTTATTTTATGAATTCAGCTTATGAAATCCTTTGTTCAGATTTAACTCAGTTACACAAAGTGACCACACGAGGCAGCAGTAGACCAGCAGCTCTTGTGTCCACCACAACTTAAAATCACTGATTTTCTTTATTGACTTTGGTGTGGGAGAGTGAGTGGTTTACAAATCAGTCAGTTTAAGTTTACGATGTATTTGAGAACATTTCACGTCTTTATCTCACTGTCAGGCAGACTTTTCCAACAAGAAACTAACGTTTGTAAACCAGTCACTCTCCCACACCAAAGTCCATAGAGAAAATCAGTGATTTAAGCTCGCAGGGACACAGGAGCAGCTGGTCTACTGCTGCCTCGTGTGGTCACTTTGTGTCACTGAATTAAATCTGAATGACAGATTTTAAATGCTGAAGTAACAAAATAAGACATTTGAACTATGTGCTGTGATGTTAAAATCCCTGATTTTCTCTATGAGCTTTGGTGTGGGAGAGTGAGTGAGTTTACAAAGCCTTCATTTCAGAGACAGAAATAACGGTCAAATGGCAGATTGAAGAAGATATCGTGGACTCAAGCCAGTGGACTTTTACTAGTGTGTCTCAGGCTGGTTCTTGGTGCAGGGGGCGCTCACAGCACAGTCAGTTTACCTCGTACAGTCACACTTAAAAAAGTGATCTTGTAAAGGTGTCCTCATTTCTGCGCTCATGCTCCAACAGTCAGAGACCCTCTCTCCCACTGTCTTACGTCACACCACATTCAATCATTTCCCACAAAGTGAGTCCGCTTCATAAATCACGGCGAGCGTCTCGGCGCAGTCGGACTCGTGTCTTCTGCATCTCTTTTCTTTGGAGCAGGCGTTTTTACGTCAACATCTGCTGCCACATGTCAGAACCAAATAGTGGAACGAGCTCCCCATCAACATCTGGACAGCGGAAAGCCTCCACATCTTCCGCCGCCGACTAAAACACATTTCTTCCGACTCTACCTTGACTAAGACGACGACGACAAAAAAACAACAACTTACTGTATATATCGCACTTATGACTAGCACTTCATAGTTTGGCTTACTTGAAGCTCTTACTTACTTCTAGATCTTATTTGTACCCAAATGTTTTAATGCACTTATTGTAAGTCGCTTTGGATAAAAGCGTCTGCTAAATGACATGTAATGTAATGTAATGTAACCATTGATCTCAAACAGTCTCAGAAGACGAGACTCTCCGCAGCCGTACAAGAGCTCCCCAGAAATCATAAAAAATGTTTCATGTAAAGGAGGGGGGGGGTAGCATGCTTTACATCACAGTGATGTACAAAAGCAGCCGCAGTAATACGCTGCTCTGTTGTGGTTACAGTCTCTGCGGTGGTGGTGCACTAAGTATCAGGATATCAGCCAAGTTCTTTCTTCTTTGACTCAAACATCAGTTTTCAGTCTGTCTGAACTGATTCACACAAAGTGCTTTTACACACAGGAAACACTGAGAATCGGCTCTTTAGTGAGTGCAGAGCAGCCAGAAACACCAACAACACATCCTGTTCTTTCATGGCTCACTGGAGGTTCCCACCGTGACCGAGAAAACATCTTCAGCCAATTACATGAACGTATGTCGTCTTACACCAAAACACACGCGGAGGCTGAAGCCGTTCAGATCCAGGGGGTTTCTCTAAGTTTAGGATCCTTCATGAATCCAGCAGGTCCTTCGGAGACGGAGAACCAGACCTTCCTAGTGTTCAAGGAACAGGCTAACAAGTATACGTCACTGTGTCATTGTATTTAGCATTAGACGTTAGCTGCTACTGAAGCCAGATGCTGTTGCATTGGCTTCTAATTTATTAGCAGCTACCACAGCATCTGTGTTTGATGTTAGCAGTTAGTGTAGCCAGAAAAAACATAGAACTGGCATTTTAATGTTAGCAGCTAATGTAGCAAGACATTGTGGCATCTCTGTTTGACATTAGCAACTATTACCTCAGTATTGGCTTTTAATGCTAGCAACTAGTGTAGCATCTACATTTGATGTAAGCAGCTAGTGTAGTGAGACTCTGTGGCACCTGTGTTTGACATTAGCAGCTACTACCTTAGCACTGGCATTTAATGTTAGCAGCTAGTATAGCATCTCCATTTGACATTAGCAGCTAATGTAACATCTACATTTGAGGTTAGCAGCTAGTGTAGCCAGAAAAACAGCATTGGCATTTAATGTTAGCAGCTATTGCAGCATCTGGATTTGAGGTTAGCAGCTAGTGTAGCCAGAAAAACTTAGAATTGGCATTTAATCTTGGAAGCTACTCTAGCGAGACTCTGTGGCACCTGTGTTTGATATTAGCAGCTACTACCTTAGCACTGGCATTTAATCTTAGCAGCTACTCTAGCCAAACTCTGTAGCTTCTGTGTTTGACGTTAGCAGGTACCATAGCCAGATGCTCTGGCATTGGATTTTAAATTGTTAGCTACTATAGCATCTGTGTTTGATGTTAGCAGCTAGTGTAGCCAGAAAAACATAGCACTGGCATTTAAATGTTAGTAGCTACCATAGCATCTGCATTTGATTTTAACAGCTAGTGTAGCAAGACTGTGGCATCTCTCTTTGACGTTAGCAGCTACTACCTTAGCATTGGCATATAATGTTAGCAACTAGTGTAGCATCTGCATTTGACGTCAGCAGCTAGTGTAGCCAAAAAAAACTAGCACAGGCAATTTAATGTTAGCAGCTACTGTAGCAAGACTGTGGCATCTCTGTTTGACATTCGCAACTACTACCTTAGCAGTGGCATGTAATGTTAGCAGCTAGTGGAGCATCTGCATTTGACGTTAGCCACTAGTGTGGCCAGAAAATGCTAACTAATGTCAGCTAATAAACATGGGAATTACAGCTAGAATATTAATATCAAACTTTAATGACATTGAAGTGTTTTGCTTTTATTTTGACGTTCTCCGCCATCGCACAGGAAACCGCTTTTATCGTCAGATGTGAATGTATTTCATGTAAATTAAAATACCACAGACAAACAGATCACACGCCAGATTAAAAGATGTTAGAGCTTCATGTGCTTTCTCACTTCATATTTATTGAGGCTTTCAATGAGAACGCCCCCCAGAGGCTCGCTCAGTGCCTCACACGAGCACACTGTAAAAACCCTGCACTGTCCCTTTAATGCTGTGTGAATGCTGGGTGTGGCGCTGCTTTCCTTCTGATGCATGTTGTCGTGCAGCCAATGGCGCTCAGGCCAAAAGCTTATTGATTGTGACAGGTTTGTATTTTATTTCAGAATAATGATGATGAATCGTTGATAGTTTATTTATTATTTTTTTATCGTTATGTTTTGACGCTCACATCATTTGATTGATTAAAGTTGGTGGTGTTTTGGACCTTCTTCTTCACCGTCGTTTAAACACAGGTGTGTGACCCCTGCGCCGCCGTCTCATCACCGTCGTAAACACAAATCTGTCGGGCTTGTGTAACGAGTTTCTTTGACCTTTGACCTCATCCTCTGTGGCCGCTGATTTATGGAGCTCTGCCTTAAAGCTGCAAAGTCAAGTCGGTCATAAAACTGCAGCTCGGCCTGCAGACGAAACCATGTGAACTTGGATTCTTTTTATTCTCTAACATATTCATGATATTATAAAAGGTTTATTCTGCGCTGACTGAGCTGTGAGCGCCCCCCTGTGGCAATAACCAGCCTGAATCATGGAGATTCATCGTGTTTTCCATTTATAGGCGGAACTCGATATTTCCAAAATCATGGGACTCTGATTTCCAACCCCGACACTGGATTCTGAAATGTCTGCCATCGTACAAACGCTGCTACTTTCACTGTTAATTTCACCGTAAATCATTCATACACATAGTAGTTTAATTTCAACAGTACAACATGTCACGTTCATGTCTTTATCTCACTGTTAGACAGACTTCTGCTACAGGAAACTGAGGTTTGTAAACCACTCACTCTCCCACACCAAACTCCAGAGAGAAAATCAGTGATTTTAACATCACAGCACACAGGAGTTGTTGATCCACTGCCGCCTCCATCACTAAGTTCACGCGTCTTATTTTGTAATTTCGGCTTTTGGAAAACTTTGTTCAGATTTACTTCAGTTACACAAAGTGACCACACGAGGCAGCAGTAGACCAGCAGCTCCTGTTCCTGCTCCTGCTAAAATCACTGATTTTCTCTCTGGGGTTTGGTGTGGGAGAGAGTTTCGCTTTTGTCTGACAGTGAGATAAAAGCAGGGAACACATTCTCTCAAGCCTCCGTGTCTCAGCAGCAGCAGGGGGCGCTCATGAACACACTTTAGACACGTTAAAGTTTTATGCTCTCACATTAAACCCGAACGTCTCTGAATGTCACAGTGAATCAGCGTCAGCTGTTTGACATCGACAGACTAGAATATACAGTCGGCATCGCTCGTCCTGCTTGTGTGAAACCTTCACTGATTCCATATTTCCCTCATTAACGTGCGGCGGCTCCATCTGCCTCCCATTAACGTGGCAGCCAGAGCGACTCGGCATATTTCCGAGTGCAGCCAGAGCGACTCGTCGTATTCTGACTGCAGCTCATGTGAAAAGCGTCTATAAAAAGTTTCCTCTTGTTACCTTTATGTCATGGAAAGTTGTCCTCTCACAGATGCTCAGGCCAGGGTTCCTCCCCGTTTCTCCTTCCCTGAAGCAACCCTGCCACCTGCTGGTGCAACTGGGAACAGCGGAGGAGGATGGAAAACTTCACCTGTGTGATTAAAATCAATAAATATACAATTTGATTGATTTTACAAGGCATTCTTCGTCATTTTCCACTTGATATGTAACATATTGAGCAGATAATGTATATAGAGTTGTTTTTGGTCTCATGTTGTGCTCTTTCCTTTGAACATATTTCATATATATGTAAGGAAAAATTGATTTTAGATTTTTAACTAAAGACTTGTGTAATAAAATCTATGTCAGTTTAAGTTTACGACATGTTTCATGTCTTTATCTCACTGTTGTGTCTTATTTTGTCAATTCGGCATTTAAAACCCTTCATTTGATTTTACCTCAGTGACACGAAGTGATCACACAAGGCAGCAGCAGACCAGCAGCTCCTGTGTCCCCATGAGCAAAAATCACTGGTTTTTTCATGGGCTTTGGTGTGGGAGAGTGAGCGGTTAACTTAGTTGCATCAATACACACGTGTAACTTTAACCTAACAGCTTCTTACCTCACATCTGACGACTGACCAGAGCCTCAGAGATGAGGTTGTGCTTCATCATCAGGACCTGGCTTGAGACTTTGCTGAGTCATGGTCAGAGGAAACAAAGACATGATGTGACAAACTTGTGAGGAAGAGTCTAATCAGAGACAAAGTGAAAACATCTGTGTGAGTGGGTGATTCTGATGATGACCTCTGACCTTCTGGAAACCCTTTGTTTTAATAATATTTGGTTTGTTAGACGTGAAATGTAATGAATCCATTTCCTCCGCTAACAATAACGTGCTCTGGAATTCATTATCAAGACGTTTTTATTCTCATGTTTTTATGCTCCGTCTAGTGGAAAGGGAACTTGGCTTGTAACCAGAGGGTAGGTGGTTCGAATCCCTATGACATGGTTTCTCAGTCCTGGTCCTGGTCCTGGTCTTGTGGACTTAGTGTCCTGCATGTTTTAGATGTTTCCTGCTCCAACACAGCTGACTCACATGGTCAGAGCTGCTGCGTGAGTGGAGGTTTGAGTCCATAAAGACTCACCTGCTCGTCACCTCCTCCACATCAGCTCTGCTAACCTCATACCTGCAGCCTCTTTGAAGGGACCCCGTTGCGTCGCGTTGTTAATGTTTACGCCCGCGTGACTTTGACTGTCGCGGGGATTTATCGCACTCCTGCTCCATGAGGCAGCAGAACCTGTTAGGGCGCTCAGATTTATGGGAGGCCTTCGTGCTCCCGCTCATGTTCTCCGACGCTTCCCCCGGTCACGGTCGCGGCCTGATTAAAGCGACTCTGCCAAAGCCAGTTTATGCTCGCAGAGTGAATATTTCATGTTGATTGTGTGCAGTTTCGCCCTCCGTCATTAATGTGATGAGGTCAGGGGAAAGCTGCAGGGCTGCTGCTGATTTCCGTCACAGCTGGTTTTCCACCAGTGGGGTCAGGACCTCTTCATGGATCAAAGGATGGATTCAAGATGAATTTACAAAAATTTTTTTATTTATATTTATTTTCTGGTCTTTGTTAGCAACCAACTTCAGCTTTAGTTGCTTCAACATCAGCTGCCAAATCTCCAAAACCAACAATGTGTGTATATGTGTATATGTGTGTGTGTGTGTGTGTGTGTGTGTATATATATATACACATATATATAATCACTCGATGCTGACAGTGTGTTCAAGGTCATTAAATTGACACTGTTGTCAACTTGTTGTATTATGAGGTACTGACACAGCGCCCCCTGCTGCCTGAAACACTTGGGCTTACGCTCTGACAGCATGGCCAGAGAAACATTTCTCACTGTCACTCACAGACTTTTCCAACAGGAAACTGAAGTTTGTAAACCACTCACTCTCCCACACCAAAGCCCATAGAGAAAACCAGTGATTTTAACATCACACACACACACACACACACACACACAGGAGTTGTTGATCCACTGCTGCCTCGTGTGGCAAGTTTGTGTCATTGAATTAAATCTGAATGAAAGATTTTATATGCCGAATTGACAAAATAGGACATTTGAGCTTAGTGATGGAGGCGTCAGTGGATCAACAACTCCTGTGTGCTGTGATGTTAAAATCACTGATTTTCTCTATGGGGTTTGGTGTGGGAGAGTGAGTGGTTTACAAACTTCAGTTTTCTGTTGGAAAAGTTTGTCTAACAGTGAGATAAAGACGTGAACATGTTCTTAAGATATCGTAGACGGAACATGAAAGCGGTTGGAAATAAACGAGTGAATTAATGTAACATAAATGTCTTCCTTACGTGCTCCGAGTCTCAGCGGCGTAGTTGTACATCCTCTCCGGCAGGGGGCAGTGCTCAGATCATCTTCCCCCGTCTTTTGCTGTCGGAGGTTACAGGAAACTCAGCTGCAGTCAAAATGACAACGTTACGACCGTTTACCTGCGATGATTTGTTTAAATTCAACAACATGTGAGTGGCGTCGCATTGGTTTTATAGTCCAATGTTCATTTCACGTCACTGTTGCGATGTCTGCCGTTTGTGTGTCCGTTATTGTGTACGTAGTCGGTGTTTTTGTGGCACAGAGGCGTTAGCATGCTAGCTAGTAGCATCACAAAGCTGCGACTATGCGTTCAAAACAACGTGCTATTTAGCGAGTTTTGCTCTCTATGAGTGTATATATGCGTTTTGTAGCGCTTTATTTTTAAAAGCAGCGACTCGCGCCGTCTTCTGTTAAAGATCGGCACACATATAATCTATAACAGTATATATAGTGTAAAATTGTTGCCTTTTACAGTCGTCTATTGCACTTTAATTGTATTTTCTTAGAGAATTAGTGGGCTTTGTTTGGTTACAGCTATGCCGAATATGAATATAACAACAAATGAATGAAGATATGAATAAACCAACTTTTAGAATTTAGTCGTATCATAATATCATCTACGTATAACCTTAAAACGGTCAATTATTTAGTGGAGTTTTGCTTTTGAAAGATGGCTTCAGACCTGGGGTATGATTTTTTTTTTTTTTGTCCAACAGAAACCTGGATCCTCTGACAGAAACAGTATCCTTCATTTTCACACCTTTTGTAATTGTTGTTATTGTCAGTTTTAATGAAGCTGACACACACTGACCTTCACATGTTTATTTGTCTGACTTTTCATCCTGTCATTTAAAAATATCCACATTACTAAGGTTATTCGAGTGTAAAAACATCCTGCTGTACAGTGTTTTCTTTAAACGCTGACCTTCAGTATGGAATCCCGTTCTATCTTCAGTACTTGGCTCACTGGCCAGAGTACTTCATTGTAGCAGAGGCTCCTGGTGGTGAACTCATGGGCTACAGTGAGTTTTTTAAGCTTTTAATATTCATGGGGATTTGTGCAGCCTGAACATCACATGTTATATTTGGATTTATTAGAATAATATTCCATTAACTACAGTTACACATGTTGTTAAAACCAGGATTTTGTTCTACATCCACAGAATTAAAAGCCATTGCTTGTGCACACATACGTTTATTCTTTATCGCATATATTCACTTATATTCCTGAACATTTTTGTACTTGAATGTTATTCTTCCTTTTACCTGTTTTATAGTATTGTTTGTCATTTTGATTCCTCTGTGTCTTGTACATGCAGCTGAATTGACAACAAAGTTGCCTTTTTTTTTTTACTCTCCGTCACAAATAATAATGTACCTACTTTGACATTGAGACTAAAAGCCAACATTTTTCAAGTTCCTCTTTACAAATGCGTGAAAGTTGAGGTTTGAGTGTTTTTTTTAAATAATTTAAACCAGTTTCTGTGATTTTTCAGCTGTGAATATTTAATTATCTATTGATCTATTAACATAATCTTTGCTTGCGGCTTTAAATTAAATCCAACCCCTGCTTCAAGTTACCTGCTGATACATGAACCACAGTCCTCGGGTTATCATTTATTATTATTAATATCATTATTATTATTGTTAATAACTTGATAATAAATGTTGGTTTGTTTCACCTGCAGTCATGGGGAAGGCGGAGGGATCCGTGGCTCGCGAGGAGTGGCACGGTCACGTCACCGCTCTCTCCGTCGCTCCAGAGTTCAGACGACTCGGCCTCGCCGCCAAACTCATGGAGATGCTGGAGGAGATTTCAGAGAGGTTTGTACGGCACTGTCACCACGATGACCACTTACAAAGCTGTGGATGAAAAGAACCCAAAACAAACAGCCCGAATGTTCACATTTTAAACAAAAATAATATTGTCACAGAACAGTTTTGAGGTTTGAGTTTGAGTTTAATTTTTCCGACAGTGACAGAAACCAACAGCTAACGCGACGTTGTCATTGGACTTTGCAGGAAAGGTGGTTTCTTCGTGGATCTGTTTGTGCGAGTGTCGAACCAGGTGGCGGTGAACATGTACAAGCGCCTGGGCTACAGCGTCTACAGGACGGTCATCGAGTATTACTCTGCAAGCAACGGAGAGCCAGATGAAGACGCGTACGGTAAGACGAGACCTCTGCTGCCCCCGTGTGGTTACAGATGCACCACGATCACGGAACACTGTTAAATGATGTGAATATATAGATTTATGTTTAGAAAGGATCTGCTTTGAATTACAGATGTGGTCTAAAATACTGTTTTAACATTTTTATTATTAAACTTTGACAAAAGTCTGTTTGCATCAGAGCTGACCAGGTGTGTGTTCACCTCAAACTCCACCAGCGGATGGCGCTGTTCCCCCAGATTTACTTTGTCTTTTCTCTCTCTGTGTGCAGACATGAGGAAAGCTCTGTCCAGAGACACGGAGAAGAAGTCCATCATCCCGCTGCCACATCCTGTCAGACCTGAGGACATCGAATAACAGCAGTGTGGCTCTCTGACGCATCATCATCATCATCATCACACACACAGGGCTGTCACTTTTTTAATTTACGGTGGAGAAAAGATCAAATTCCAACTCTTAAAACAAGTTTGAATTATAAAAACACACTTTAGAAATGCAGCAGTGTCTGGAGTCATTACTGTCGGGTCCAGCAGAGGGCGCTGTGAGCACAGCTGGGCTTTGGATCCACTTTAGAACCGGGGTTAAGTTCTTAAATATACTGAACTTGACATGGTCAGGAAGACAGACATTCATCAGCAGACGGACTGTTCTGTCACACGGTCAGAGAGCCACCGTTTGTACAAATGTTCATTTTCTTTAAATCCTGTAAATTATGAATCGAGCCGAAACACGAGCGGCCATTTTGAAGAGACGAGTGTGTGTATGAAAGAAAACGTAGAATAAAAGATAAGTGTAGAAAAATGAATGTTTAATCTGAGCGATGAGTCTAATCTTTGTCGTCTACACTGCTCCTGCTTTCCTCCTGCTCCTCTTTCTTCTTCTTCTTCTCCTCCTCCTCACTGTCACTCTCGCTGCTGCTGCTGCTGCTGCTGCCGGCGTCGTCACGGTCGTCGTGCGTGTTTCCCTGCTCCATTTCTGTCGCCATGTTTCCGTTGGACTCGTTCTGTGGCGGCTTTTCAGGAGCAGCCTCTGGTTCCTCAGAGGACGAGGGCGGCGACCTCGTCGTCTCCATCGGTTCTTCAGCCCCTGGATCGTTCTCTGGATCGTTCTGGTTCCCTGGAACGTCGGCGTCCTCCTGCTTCTTCTTCCACATGCGGGCCATGGCCAGCAGCTTGAGGTTGGGCTGGTTGGCGGCGTCTTCGGGGAAGATGTAGTCGAAGTATTCCTCCCATCCTGCGTCCGACTGGAGGGAATCAGAGCAGATGATGAGGATTTAGGATTTACTCAGTCACCGTAAAATCTCACTCGACAGAACAAAATCTGAATCAAAATGTCACGACTACAGAAGAAGATCAAAGGTCAACGTTCTTACCCCGTCCTCGGCCGTCAGCTTCCTCCTCTTCTTCACCTTCTCGGGCAGCAGCTTCCTCACCCTCTCTCGCGTGGTGTCGGAACCGAACTCCCTCTCGAACTCCCTCCAGGACTCGAGCAGCATCAGCCGCTCCTCCTTCTCCTCGCAGCTCCTCATGCCCTTGTTGGCCTCCTCGTAGATCTGGCGACACTTGTGCAGCCGCTCGCCGCTCTCGATGGACAGCTCAAACTTGGCGAAGCTGATCCAGACCTGCGTGAGACCAGGATTCAGTTCAGCTCGTCACAATCAGACTCAGAAAGTTTAAAAAAAAAGTGGAGCGAAGCGCTGACCTTGACGTGCTGTGTCCGCTGCAGCAGACGCTTGTAAAGGTTCCTCGTGTTTCCAAACTCTTCCTGCTCGATCTCAAAGTCGATGTAGGATTTCCACAGAACCTGAAGATGAAACCGTGTCCAGATTGTTATTTTAGACGAAGAACACGTTAACTCTCGACAGCACACTCATGCCGAATGACCCGGAATACACCTGTGTTCACTTCTGCAACGCAGAGTTCCAACTATTATTCATTCATTCATTGTTTTCCTGTTTTTTCTTTTGGGAATGCCGAGTCAGCATTTAAAACAACTGCTTTTCTAGTTCATGTTTTTTTTAATGGCTGTAAATGCTGAGTCAGCATATTACAACTACTCCTAAATGATAAAGAAAACCATTAAACGCTAAGTCAGCATTCAAAATGTGTCAATGCCGATGCACCATTCCCAAATATGATAATGATCATTTTAAGTGCATTTATAGCCAATAAAAACAGAAAAAGTGTTGTTGTTAATGCCGAGTCACCATTCCCACATAATAAAGAAAGCTCAAAAGAAGCATTCTTTGTTTGTTTAGTTTTGGGAATGCCGAGTCAGCATTTCCAACTATTGTGTTCTTATTACGCTGACTCAGCAATTACGACTGCTGTGTTCCTGTTTCCTTCTTTATTTGGGAATGCTGTTGTGCGCTCCGTGTCAAACGTTGACCCGCGTACGCGGCGTTTAACCGCTAAGCCCCCGCTCACCTCGGGCATGTCAAGGCGCGGTTGTCCGATGGCGAGTTCAAAGATGGCGCGCGCCCGGTCCACGTCCCCCAGGATGGTCTCCAGCTCGGCGAACTTGATCCAGGTGGAGCAGTTCTCTGGCGTGAACTCCAGGTACTTCTCATAGAGTTTCCTGCAGCGGTCGAACTCTCGCAGCTGCAGCTCCAGCTCGATGTAGCCTTTCAGCAGCTTGTTCTTCGGACATTTGCCGATCGATGTCCCCTGAAGACGGAGACACAAGGTTGTCCATTTAATCTTTAACATGTGGTTTGTTTGCCGATGTTTTTACATCAATATTTTAATCATTATAATAGTAACTATCTAAACCAGCGTTTCCCAAAGTATGGGTCTAGATCTTTTATTTGGGTCAAAAATTAAGGTTTATGAGTATATGTTTTTAAAATTCATTTTAATTCATTTAACAAACGTCTCTTGGAGATCTAATCGTTTGCAAATTTAAAAAATGCCGTCAGATGAAGTGTAAAGTTGTAAAGCGTAAGGTTTGCGCTATATTACGTGAAGAATGTGTTCTTGTCACGACAGATCTTGTGATTTGGGTAACAAACGTTTGCCATCTTTTAAAAAAGTGGATCTGACAGAGAAAGTTTGCTTTACACAGCAAAATTCCCTTCACACCAGGCACCAATAAAAGTCAGAAAATCAAGATTTGACTGCATCATATTGAAGTAAGTTTACTTTAAAGGTCCACACACAAATTAAACATTTGTACTATTAATGTTTAGTTGCGTTAAATCGTATCAATTTGGAGTGGACTGGGCTTGTTTGGTTGGGTTTTGGTAGATGTGTGTGTGGTATTTATTTAAGTGTAGTTAGAAATGAGGGTTAAAAGTAAAAAAAAAAGTCTACGTAAGAACAAAAAAGAGGAAATGATTGGTCAGTAAACATGATTTGCAGCAGTGTTGAATCTCACCATGATCTTTCGGGCTCCTTGCAGATTCTTCTGTCGGATCTCAAACTGAGCATAAAGCAACCAGATCTTAGCGAACGTGAACTGAAAGATAAATAGATTTATATGTTTAAAACCTTTTTCCACATTAAAGCTCCTCATTAATATTAGTGTTTTATATCACATCAAATAAACAAAGAACGAGGAGGTAAAATTGCCTTTTTATGAGGGATGAGGTCCAGACAGGCTTTGTACACCTGCCTCGTTCTCTCAGGGTCCTGACGACAAAAACATAACAAGTACAGGTACGTTACAACGGGGTTTTCACAGAAACTAGAAAATATTCACATTTAAGAAGCTGAAAAATGACCGAAACTAGAAAATATTCACATTTAAGAAGCTGAAAATGACAGAAAGTAGAAAATATTCACATTTAAGAAGCTGAAAAATGACAGAAAGTAGAAATATTCACATTTAAGAAGCTGAAAAATGACAGAAAGTAGAAAATCTTCACATTTAAAAAGCTGAAAAATGACAGAAAGTAGAAAATAGTCACATTTAAGAAGCTGAAAAATGACAGAAAGTAGAAAATATTCACATTTAAGAAGCTGAAAAATTACAGGAAGTAGAAAATATTCACATTTAAGAAGCTGAAAAATGACAGAAAGTAGAAAATATTCACATTTAAGAAGCTGAAAAATGACAGAAAGTAGAACATATTCACATTTAAGAAGCTGAAAATTGACAGAAACTATTAAATATTCACATTTAAGAAGCTGGAAAATGACAGAAAGTAGAAAATATTCACATTTGAGAAGGTGAAAAATGTCAGAAAGTAGAAAATATTCACATTTAAGAAGTTGAAAAATGACAGAAAGTAGAAAATATTCACATTTAAGAAGCTGAAAAATGACAGAAAGTAGAAAATATTCACATTTAAGAAGAGGAAAAATGACAGAAAGTAGAAAATATTCACATTTAAGAAGCTGAAAAATGACCGAAACTAGAAAATATTCACATTTAAGAAGCTGAAAATGACAGAAAGTAGAAAATATTCACATTTAAGAAGCTGAAAAATGACAGAAAGTAGAAAATATTCACATTTAAGAAGCTGAAAAATGACAGAAAGTAGAAAATCTTCACATTTAAAAAGCTGAAAAATGACAGAAAGTAGAAAATAGTCACATTTAAGAAGCTGAAAAATGACAGAAAGTAGAAAATATTCACATTTAAGAAGCTGAAAAATTACAGGAAGTAGAAAATATTCACTTTTAAGAAGCTGAAAAATGACAGAAAGTAGAAAATATTCACATTTAAGAAGCTGAAAAATGACAGAAAGTAGAAAATATTCACATTTAAGAAGCTGAAAAATGACAGAAAGTAGAACATATTCACATTTAAGAAGCTGAAAATTGACAGAAACTATTAAATATTCACATTTAAGAAGCTGGAAAATGACAGAAAGTAGAAAATATTCACATTTGAGAAGGTGAAAAATGTCAGAAAGTAGAAAATATTCACATTTAAGAAGTTGAAAAATGACAGAAAGTAGAAAATATTCACATTTAAGAAGCTGAAAAATGACAGAAAGTAGAAAATATTCACATTTAAGAAGAGGAAAAATGACAGAAAGTAGAAAATATTCACATTTAAGAAGCTGAAAAATGACAGAATCTAGAAAGTATTCACATTTACTTTACAAACTGAGTTCTTTTCTAAGCTGTGAGACATTCTCTGATGACTGACCTTGACCTCCAGCTCCTCGTACAGAGCGTAGTTGATCCACAGGTAGATGTATCGTCTCCAGTGTCTCTTCTCCTGGATCGGGGGCATGTTAGCGATGGCTCTCTCGTAAACCTCCCTCACCGTGTCGGGGTCGGCGTCGCTCTCCACCAGGCGCAGGTAGTCAAACCACGCGTCGTAGTTGTGTGGGTTCGCCTTGACACAAAAATCACGAGGTTTAGTTTCCTGACAGAACTTCATCACTGTGTTTCTATGTTTATGAAGGTTCATACCTTGACTTCCTCTTCATACTGGAACCTCCGTTTGCTGACAATGACGTCCTCGATGCCCCGCCGGTCTCCAAACTTCTTCTCAAACATGGTGTAGTTTTTAAAAAGCTCCTGTGCCTCGTGTTTGGGGATTCTGTCCAGGGCATATTTATAGATCACCCGAACACGTTCAAACTGTAAGGGGAAGGGAAAGAAAAATACAATTCTTATCACACCAACAGAAAAAAAAAAACCTGCACACTGTCAATAAACAGATATATACAAAACTCTGGAACCTCCTTCTGTGTCTCCTCAAACTTGGCAAAGGCCACAAAGAGGTTTTCTTCCACGTATTCCTCTCCGAAGAACTCCACCGCCCTCTCGTACACCTTCCTGCTGTGAGCGACATAGCCGTGCTTGTCCTCGAAACGAGCGTATTTGATCCAGTTCTTGACTTCAGGGTGAACGATGACAAGTGCAACGGAGTCAAAGAAAAACAAACCATCACTGCAGGTAAAGCTGCATGACAAGACAAACCTAATGAAACCATAACCAGGTTAGGTCCACGGTATCTGATGAATGTGTTTCACGTCTTTATCTCACTGTGAGACAGACCTTTCCAACAGGAAACTGAACTTTGTAAACCACTCACTCTCTCATACCAAAGCCCATAGAGAAAATCAGTGATTTTAACATCACAGCACACGCACAGGAGTTGTTGATCCACTGCTGCCTCCATCACTAAGTTCAAATGTCTGATTTTGTTAATTCAGCATTTTAAATCCTTCATTTAGATTGACCTCACTTAGTGACACAAAGTGACCACACGAGGCAGCAGTAGACCAGCAGCTCCTGTGTCCCCGTGAGCTAAAATCACTGATTTTCTCTATGGGGTTTGGTGTGGGAGAGTAGTAGATAAAGACATAAACGTGTTCTTAAAAAATATCATAGACTTAAAGTGACATAGATTTTTATTAGTTTGCTTGTGTTTCAGGCTGGTTCTCAGCAGCAGGGGGTTTTTGGGGGTTATGAGATAATTTTGCTGATTTTAAAAACTGGATTAAACTGAACAACTGCGACGAGTTTGCTTCCAATCGAGCTCTCAAGACAAGGGAAAAGTTATCTGATAATTCAGAAAACAGTAAATACACAGTAAATAAAAAGGATATATCGCTCATAGATGGTGCGAGCTTTGTCCACCTCCTTGTAACGCAGCTCAAAGTTGATGTAGGAGTGCCAGGCCTGCTCTTCAGGCTCCCACTCCATCCAGCGCTCAAACACCAGCCTGCAGCCGGCCACGTTCCCCAGCATCTCCTCCATGTATGTGTACTTGTACCTGTCGGAACGACACACACACACACACACACACACACACAGTCAGAATTCCCAGTTGTCCCAAACAAAAACACAACGTGGAGTTCTTCACAGTTTCGTACCAGAACTGGTTGACACGTGGCAGGATGATGATGGCTCTGTCCCAGATGTTTCGTGCGTGGTTCACCTGCCGACTCTTCATCTCCATCTCGGCGTATTTCAGCCACAGGGTGATGTTGCGGTGGTCGACGTCCAGCGCTCGCTCGTAAATGGAACGAGCTCTGAAATGACGGCAAACCCGACAGTAAATACAGGCGTCAGACTCGCAGACCACATGTAAATGTGAGCACATACAGTCAAATTATTTCACACTTTTTAATCACAACAGAAGTGACAGTATTATGCTGTAAACAACCAAAAAATCGTATATTATAATAGTCACAGTCACAAGCGACGCCCAGTAAATAAAAGGATTTTACCTCTGGATCTCCTTCAGACTTTCTTCCCATTGTGCGTATTTAATCCAGTTACTGATGACCGTGCGGTTTTTTCTTATGTTGTCCTCAAAACTCTGCACAAGAAAAGACGTGGACCAATTTCGCACACAATAAAGTTTAAAAGTTCGAGAAAGAATAATTAAAAACGATTAAATATCCCAGGACAGTGGACACTTTAGTGTCTGTGAGAATTTACCTTCCTCTTCCTCAGTTTGTAATCATTCAGCTCCTCCTGATCGGTGATCTTCTGTTTCGGAGGCGGCGGCAGAAGTTCAAGCTCCCTCTCTTTGGCTTCTCTCAGCAGCTGCTCAGCTGTGATCTGAACCTCTGCAGGAGCTTTGTTCTTCACCTGAAAACACCGCACAAGTTAACACGTAAGGCTGCGATTCACCGCTATTTTTTACAGTCAATTATTCTGTGGATTATTTTCTCCATTCATTATCAGCTTGCGGAGTGTTTTGCAGACCTGGAAATGATGATGTTCTCTAATGTACCCTCACCACCACAAGTACAACTACTTCAATTTGAGTACTTAACAATCCTGTTACAGCAAAACAATATTTTATTTGCCTCACTTTCACTGTAATCAAAATAAGACACAATAAGACACAAAGATTAATATGAAGACGAGAAATCAGTATTTCAGCTTTTATTTCCAGGCCTGAGCATTAGAATTAAATAAGTTTAGGATTTGGACATCATTTCTTTCCTCTCTACGCTTTGTTTTTTGGAGTTTGTTTGTTTCTCACAATTCTGAGCGTGTTTTTCTTCCTTTCTGTCAGCGTGTTATGTTCTTATGTTCGAAATAAAACCATCACTAAGTCGCCAGAAACATAAATACAGTAAAGATAGGTGAATGTTGTACATTACAGCACTGCACTGGTTACACATATTTCATCATAAACACGTGTAAGATGATATTTGGAACACAGTCATCGTCGCTGTGAGTAAATGTTTGCTGCGTTCAACTTTTACCGCTGTTTGTTAGCATTAGCTTAGCACACGTCACGGTCCTGCTCTCGTGTTCGTGCCGTTTTTCGCGTCATTTACCTTCGCCACCTTCGGTATCCGCTGTTTCCCTGCAGCGGTGGACGCCATCGTGACCGTGGGCTCAACAAAAAAGACGGAAAGATTCACACAAAACACGGAGAAAACCCGCGTGAACCGCGCGTTTTTGTAGAGTTTCCTCAACGTTTCAGGCTCCACCAGCGACGGCCGACATTACAGTACCCAGAAGGCATTGCGGGGTGGGTCCTCCGCGTCATCCTCCGCGACAGCGTTGTGTTACCATGGTGACAGAGTTTGCGTTATCAGCCAGCTACGTTACCAGAACAGAGACGGTTTTTGTCTTTTACTGCGAAAAACATCATTTCTAATTTCATAAGGAAGTAAAAGTGAGTAAATTCAAACATTTAATGCTATATTTGTATGTTTAGATCGTGTTTTTTCTCGTTTAACCACATTTTCAGTCCAGGTGATGAAGAATATGATGAGTTCAGAGACTGTGAATCACGTGACTGTGAGAAGAAGTGAATCAGCTGATGCTGAAAACATCAACAACCTCATCACAAACACAACTGTGCAAGTGTTTGGACGAGTCAACGTCCTTCAGCTGCTGTGAGACACACAGATACACTCTTTGTTTTACTCGTATTTGACCCGTGTTTGATGGAGATGATGCAGAAAATGTCTTCTTTTTGTTCTGACTTTAGAGAAAAAGCCAACCTGGCCGTGACGGTGGCCGATGTCAGCGACAGCATCGTGGCTCACGCTTCCTTCCTGGATTATCCTGCTGCAGATCTGGTGGATCCGGCTCACTGCGAGCTTTTCCTGAAGAAACACTTCACAGCAGGGAACTGCTGCACGGTAGTCTGTTTAACATTCACACACTGTTCAGTAATCTGTGATCCTGTGTTATCACAGTGTTCCGTAATCTGTAATACTGTGTCATCACCGTGTTCAGTAATCTGTAATCCTGTGTTATCACTGTTTTCAGTAATCTGTAATCCTGTGTCATCATAAAACCTAATCTGAGATTATTTTCTTCTTCACCTCCTCCTCAGACACTGAACACTCTCTTCCTCCACCTCTTTGTGGCTCAGCCTGAGTTTGCTGCTGAGAGTTTAAAGGAGATCATGAGGTAAGAAAAGATTAATTCTCTCTGTGTTTTTAATTTAGAATTTTAAACTTTCTCTCAAACTCATGACGATTGTTGTTGTTGTTATTGTTGTTGTTGTTTATCTTCACACAGAGTTGTATTTAACGCCGTCTCAGAGTTGGACAACGTCTGTCTCATCAGCTCCAACATTGGTGATTTAGGTGAAGACGCTGCTTCACATTCACTCCTCACTCTCACATCACATTGATGACATCATCAATGACGTCACGTGACCTTTGTTTGTTTCCAGAGCCGACACTGAAGGACACGTTTGAGCCTCTGAAGTGTTTGAGCGACACTGAACCTCAGTCTTCAGTGTTTGTCTGCCACAGGAATCAGCTCTGTCCCAGGATTCATGTCCGTCCTGCCAGGTAAGTCCACTCTACACCTGTCCATCTCATCTCATCTTCATCTTCATCTTCATCTCATCTCATCTCATCTCATCTCATCTCATCTCATCTTCATCTCATCTTCATCTTCATCTTTATCCCATCTTCATCTTCATCTCATCTTCATCTCATTTCATCTCATTTCATCTCATCTTCATCTTCATTTTATCTCATCTTCATCTCCATCTCATCTTCATCTCATCTCATCTTCATCTTCATCTTCATCTTCATCTTCACATCTTCATCTCATCCTCATCTCATCTTCATCTCATCTTCATCGTTATCTCATCTTCATCTCATCTTCATCTTATTTCATCTCATCTTCATCCTCATCTCATCTTCATCTTCATCTCATCTTCATCTCATCTCATCTCATCTCATCTCATCTCATCTTCATCTTCATCTCATCTTCATCTCATCTTCATCTTCATCTCATCTTCATCTCATCTTCATCCTCATCTCATCTTCATCTCCATCTCATCTTCATCTCATCTCATCTCATCTCATCTCATCTTCATTTCATCTTCATCTTCATCTTCATCTCATCTTCATCTTCATCTCATCTTCATCTCATCTTTATCTCATCTTCATCTCATCTCATCTCATCTCATCTCATCTCATCTCATCTCATCTCATCTCATCTCATCTTCATCTTCATCTTCATCTTATCTCATCTCATCTCATCTCATTTTATCCTTATGTGCTTTTGTGTGTGAACAGGTTGGAGGATCACGATGACATCATGGCTCTGTTTGACCAGCAGAGGAGGCTGTTGTCAGTCTTTGGTCGTCCAGACTCTCTGACAGAGGTCATCGAGGTTCAGGACGAAGACAATCTCTCAGCTGTCTGTGAGGTTTGCCTTAGATTATTTGTTTAATCTGTAGATTTAAGTGTGTAGAAAACAACCCTAATCCCTGATTATTATTATCCCTTATTATTATTTTATTATATTCTCTCTGCTTCACAACACCTTTATTGTGCTGATCTTATGTCATCTTATCTTAACTTATCTTAGTTTAGCTTATGCCATTTTACCTTGTCTTATCTTTGGTCATTTTAGCTTAATTTAGTATAGCTTGGCTTATATTTTATCTTATTTTATCTTATTTTATCTCATCTTATCTTTGGTCAGCTTAGCCTGATTTATCTGAGCTATTTTTTTAGCTTAACTTATTGTATCTTATCTAATCTTCGGTCATCTTATCTTAACGTAGCTTATTTTTAGCTTACCTTTTCATATTTTATCATTGGTCATCTTAGTTTAACAGCTTATTTGTATCTTTTATGTCTTGTTTTTTCTCCCTCTTCAAAACTGATTGATTTTCAGGTTATATTTTAATATTAGCTTTAAACACACAGACATGAATGTTTTAAATTTCTACTTATTTGTTCATGAAGATTGTTTTTTTACAAACATGCCAGTGTTTTTTTTCCCTTTCATTTGCTTCAGTTCTGTATAAAATCACCAAGCCCACCTGTGTATTGATATAATATAATATAATATAATATAATATAATATAATATAATATAATATAATATAATATAATATAATATAATATAATATAATATAAAATAATATAATATAATATAATATAATATAATATAATATAATATAATACTCAAATGTCGTTTGACTGAAAACTCTTTTTATTTTTTATTTTTCCCAAAACAAAAAATGTTCAAATCCTTTGCAAAAAAGAATAAACACAGCACTGCTGTCTGCTGTTCCCCCGGGACAGACAGACAGACACACACACGCACACAGACACACACAGAGTCAGGATGACATGTGCTCACAGCAGCATATGGCAGACAGGAGCTGATCGTGGGCCAGCGCTCTCTCTCTGAACATATGAACATATCGAGTCCAGACATTTGAGGCATTTTGTCTGAATCTGTTCAAACACAAAAAAAACGTTTCCTCAGTGACAAAAAATAAATCTTATTTTTCTGATTTTATTTAACCTCAGATGATAAAAATGACTGACTTTCCTCAGTTACAGCGATGTAAATGGAACAAACCTGTAATTTACTTTGTTAGTTATATTATTATATATTATATACTTTTACTCCACTACATCTCCTCTAACTCTCTTTGTTACCCGTTACTACTAAATAAAATCAGAAGAGGAAGAAGAATTGGTATTATGGTCTGTATTTATAGAGTTCTTGTTGAACTGCTTTACACTACAGTTTTCACCCAGTCACAAATTCACCCACCCTCACCCACTCACTCACTCACTCACTTACTCACTTAGACACTCACTCAGTCACTCCCTAATTCACTCACTCGTTCACACATTCTAACTCACTCACTCACTCACTCATTCACACATTCACACATTCTCACTCGTTCACATATTCTCACTCACTCGCTCACTCACTCACTCACTCACTCGCTCATTCACTCACTCACTCGTTCACACATTCTCACTCACTCATTCACTCACTCGTTCACACATTCTCACCCACTCACTCACTCACTCACTCACTCACTCACTCGCTCACTCTTGTCCTCCTCAGGTGGACGCAGTGATCGTCGGCTTCATCAGACTCACGGCTGATGTTCATCTGAAGGAGTTACACGACAGTTTTGATCTTCACGACTTTAACGGTTTTTTTAAACAGCAGCGAAAGAAAACTGAAGAAGCTGCTGCTTCTGACCTGAGAGGAGGAGGAGGAGGAGGAGGAGGAGAAGAAGAAGAAGAAGAAGAAGAAGGAGAAGGAGAAGGAGAAGAAGAAGAAGAAGAAGAAGAAGAAGAAGAAGAAGAACAGAGACCATGGGAAAAACACAGAAACGTTTTCTGGATCCAGTTCTTTGTCATCGACAGCAAATATGAAACAAGGTCACGTTTCTTTTTTAGCTCTTCAGCCCCAAACATACGTAGATTAATAATCCCTCACAGATTATCACAGGTTTGCTGCCGCTCTGGTGGCAGGAATCCAGCTTTACAGCTGAACGGTGACAGATATCTGGCTGGAGCTGAGCGGCTCACATCTGTCCTCCCTTCGCTGAGATTCTCACTCTCTTCTCTTCCAGATCAGTGGATGTTCTTCCATATGTGTTCAAACATTTCCCTGTGAGTATCATCTTCATACGTAGAAAATGTTCTCCAGAAAAGGTCAAAGGTCAAAGATCTTTACAGAAGAGTATTAGGGCCACATGTAAAATAGAACATTGAAAGAAAGAAAGAAAGAAAGAAAGAAAGAAAGAAAAAAAAACAGCCTGAACTTTGAGATAATCTCAGAATTCTGACTTTAATCTCAGATTTCCGACGTTCTGATTTATATCTCAGAATTCAGAATTCAGAATTCAGAACTCAGAATTTTAATCTAGGAATTCCTCCTACTTTCATCTAAGAATTCCAACTTTAATTTCAGAATTTCGACTTTTTCTAAGAATTCCGACTTTATGACTTTAATCTCAGAATTCTGACTTTAATCTCAGAATTCTGACTTTAATCTCAGAATTCCGACTTTAATCTAAGAATTCTGACTTTTTCTAAGAATTCCTACTTTATGACTTTAATCTCAGAATTCTGACTTTAATCTCTGAATTCCGAGTTTCTGACTGTAATCTCAAAATTCCGAGTTTCTGACTGTAATCTCAGAATTCTGACTTTAATCTCAGAATTCCGAGTTTCTGACTTTAATCTCAGGATTCCGACTTCTACTCAGAATTCCCACTTTTTTTCATACCAGTCATTTTCTGGTAACATACTTGAATTGTGTCCCTTTAAGGTTCTTTATACAATACTGTGTGTGTGTGAAAATATAACACACACTTATACGTCACACAGTACAAACAGGTCATATACTGTACATGTTGGTCGTGTTGGTGTATTTCAGGACTTGGATTTGTGCGTCATCACTGCTCCGACTCTTTGTCCAGACTTTCAGCTTAGGCAGAGTTTCCTCAGGATGAGGCGTCGCACCGACAACTCTCTGCCCTATGAACTTTACATTTTTCACCGTGATGGACTGAGGTGAGAAAATAAACAAACAAACAAACAAACATGCTCTTTCCACTCACACATTCATACAGTGCATTTTCTATCGCTCATCTTTCATACTCATTTACCCTCTCACACACAGCTGCCTTGCTCAAGGACACATCAGCATGTAGAACCCACAACAAACAACAAAGATTTTGAATGATGGATGAATGATGAATGAATGATGGATGAATGATGATAGATTTAATATAAGGAGCAAATGTATAATTATTCATTATTTGCTCTCTCAACTGTAGTTCCTTAATCGTCCACCAGATGTCCCCAGACTTTTCTGTCCCTGTTATCGTGTGACATTTCCCGCCCACTCACACACACCCACACGTGTATAAGCCCCGCCCCCTATGCTAACTTGGAGGGAAAGTGATTGTTAGCAGAGTTAGCAGAGTTGTGGACTAAAGAAACATAAAGGTGAGACTTTATCTGTGATGTTTTTTATGTTGAAGTGTGTGTTTTTAGTCACGTGTCTGCTGTTTCAGTGAAGTTTGCTCGGTGTAAGAAAATAAAACTCGTAGAGTTTTCATGTCTGCTGCTGTTAGCATGAAGCTAACACTGTGTGGGAAGCTGCTTCTTAAATGTGATTATTTTCTACTTTCTTTTCAAAGAAATCATTCACACTGGATCATTGTGTGTTTGTGGACAAAAACAAAGAAGTTTGACAAACACTGATAAACATTTTTTGACATTTTAAGAACCAAACAAGTCCATAATTAATCTGGAAAATAATCTACTGTTGTTGTTGTTTTTCAGGCCTGTGGAGGTCAGACCGGCTGTAGCTGCAGACCGAGCCGCTGTCTCTGACATGATACAAGGTCTGACCCTGAGTGAGTCCCTGCTTCAGGACCTGGACTGGTTCTACCAGAGTCGCTGTGACCCGGTCAGTCAACAACACACACATTCACATTTAAACCACTTCAGTAAAGGTCAGAGTTCAGTTCTAACACCGAAATCAACTACAAGATGTAAACATGTTTGTCAGTTTATTAGGATCAGCGGTTAAAATGATTTGATCCAAATTAAAAAAATTAAAACCAGTTTCTGTCATTTTTCAGCTACTTAAATAGTGGAAAATAAAGTTTTGCACCTATAAAACTCTGGCTTAAAAAGTCACAAATTTAAATCGTTGGATTTATATTATAGAAATGAAATAAATATTAAAACACTGACACAAACTAAATGGTCTGCTGTTTAAAAGTAAACGAGGATGACACAGTGAACACACCAGGGTTGTGTGATCCTCATCGTTCTCCCTTTTTAAATTAAAAATGAAATGGTGATTGTTTTGGACCGCGGGGGTGCGCGTGGAGCCGCTATAATGATGATTGTCTTGGAATAACGAGGAACACGGCACTAATGCCAGGGAACAGATTGGTGAGAAGTCAGTCAGTTGAACGGCTTCTCCTCTCTGACACCCCAGCTGTCGCGGCTGCCGCTCCAAAACTGATAATTACTCCTCCAAATGAGAGAGAGTGGGACAGGGAGAGGGAGAGAGGCAGCCACTTCATGTGTATTCATGGCACCACACACCGAGTGCCTTCAGCTCACATGTCACTGACTGTGTCCCGCCCGTGTCCCCAGGACGGCGTGCAGCTGCAGGCCTTCGTGGCTCAGGTGGACGGTGACGTCGTCGGGGCGGTGGTCATCGCAGACGAGCAGGTGGGCGACTCCAAACCTCACTGTTGATGATATTAAATGTCTTATTATACTTGTTTTTCCAGACTTTTCCAACAGAAAACTGAAGTTTGTAAACCACTCACTCTCCCACACCAAAGCCCAGAGAGAAAACCAGTGATTTTAATATCACACACACACAGGAGTTGTTGATCCACTGCTGCCTCCATCACTAAGTTCAAATGTCTGATTTTGTCAGTTCGGCATTCGAAATCCTTCATTCAGATTTACTTCAGTGACACAAAGTGACCACAAGAGGCAGCAGTAGACCAGCAGCTCCTGTGTCCCTGTGAGCTAAAATCACTGATTTTCTCTATGGGCTTTGGTGTGGGAGAGCGAGTGGTTTACAAATGTCAGTTTCCTGTTGGAAAAGTCTGTCTTACAGTGAGATAAAGATGTGAACATGTGCTTAAGATGTTGTAGACTTAAACTGCCCGTAGATTTTAGTTTTTTGTTGAGTGGAAAAAATCATTTTTTCAAGCCGCTCAGGCATCAATACCTTTCGACTACGCTTGGTCATCTGAAGTCCACGATATCTTACTATATATCGTTGCTATGATCCATGTAAAAGCAGCTGTGCTTACACTTACCGTGTCTCCGCCAGGACGTGGAGTACGTCCGTGCTCGCTACAACATCGAGAACTTCATCTACTTCAGTCACCACCGCTACGAGGAGCACGCTCGCCTTCGCCACTTCGTCCTCCGACCGTCGTTCCAGCACTTCAGCAGACACCTGTTCAAGGAGACACTGAGACTGTCTCATCGCTCCTGTCTGTACCTGAGGATCCACCCACTGCACCACAGCCACGAGGTACACACACACACACACACGACAACATAACCTTCATTCATCTTCAGAGTTTAAAATAATGAATATTGGCCTAATAATAATATAAATAATAATGACACCTGAATGTTCCAGACTAATTTCACTCTGCAAACTGACTTGTTTTCATTGTCTTCTTGTTTTATATTAGTTTATTATTGCTGAGTAAAAACTGAAGTTTGTAAACCACTCACTCTGCCACACCAAAGCACATGGAGAAAATCAGTGATTTTAGCTCACAGGGACACAGGAGCTGCTGGTCTACTGCTGCCTCGTGTGGTCACTTTGTGTCACTGAGGTAAATCTGAACAAAGGACAAAGGTCAACAACTCCTGTGTGTGTGATGTTAAAATCACTGATTTTCTCTATGGGCTTTGGTGTGGGAGAGTGAGTGGTTTACAAACGTCAGTTTCCTGTTGGAAAAGTCAGTCTCACACAGAGATAAAGACGTGAAAAACATACATTTAAGTGCATGTAGATGTGATCATCGTTTGAGGCTAAAATCTCAGCCTCATCACAAACCCATCCCAAAAAAACAAAAAGCCCTAAAGTGTGGCACTTTCTGCAGAGCGTGTCCCTCGAGGCGCTGCTGTCTCTGGGGGTCGGGGGCAGCAGGTGCTGCTGGTGCTGCCAGCTCCACCTCTCCACACCAGCAGAAGACATTTCCTCGACATGTAGAGGCCTCCACTTCCTCTGCTAATTACCTTCCACTAACAAGCAGCAGGCAGAGACGCAGGGAGAGAGATTTGCAAATAGAATAATGGCAGAGGAGAGGCAGGGAGTTGGCTCAGGAAGTGGATGAAGCCTTGGGTGACGTTTTCCAGCCATAATCAGACTCCTATCATGAGCAGTGTAACCTTTTAACCACAGCTCATTATCACTCTGCTGTTTAACCTCAGAGGAGCTTCTCTCTCTCACTGAGCTCATTGACACCACTGCCCTCTCTTCTCCCGCTCTCAGAATTCCTGCGTCCACCATCTGGATTTTGTCCTCAACTGTGGCGTTCCCGTCCGACCGCGACGCCAGATCATCTACCCGCTGGAGGAGGTTGGCAGCGTCGGGCCGTGCAGGCGGATCACTGAGGAGCAGGTGGGCTCAGCAGCAGCTGGCTGACACACATCAGTCTGCCAGGGTGACGGTGCGCTCCTGTCACCACTAGACGGCGCTGTTTCAAAAGAGAAGAGACGAGAGAACGTACAACCGTTCACAGACACACATTTAAGCTGAAAAATGACAGAAAGTAGAAAATATTCACATTTAAACTTAAAAAGGACAGAAAGTAGAAAATATTCAAATTTAAGCTGAAAAATTACAGAAAGTAGAAACTATTCACATTTAAAATAAAAAATGACAGAGAGTAGAAAATATTAACATTTAAACTAAAAAATGACAGAAAGTAGAAAATATTCACATTTAAGAAGCTGAAAAATGACAGAAAGTAGAAAATATTCACATTTAAACTTAAAAAGGACAGAAAGTAGAAAATATTCAAATTTAAGCTGAAAAATTACAGAAAGTAGAAACTATTCACATTGAAAATAAAAAATGACAGAGAGTAGAAAATATTAACATTTAAACTAAAAAATGACAGAAAGTAGAAAATATTCACATTTAAGAAGCTGAAAAATGACAGAAAGTAGAAAATATTCACATTTAAGAAGCTGAAAAATGACAGAAAGTAGAAAATATTCACATTTAAGAAGCTGAAAAATGACAGGAAGTAGAAAATATTCACATTTAAGAAGCTGAAAAATGACAGGAAGTAGAAAATATTCACATTTAAGAAGCTGAAAAATGACAGGAAGTAGAAAATATTCACATTTGAGAAGCTGAAAAACGACAGGAAGTAGAACATATTCACATTTAAGAAGCTGAAAAATGACAGAAACTACAAAATATTCACATTTAAGAAGCTGAAAAATGACAGAAACTACAAAATATTCACATTTAAGAAGCTGAAAAATGACAGAAAGTAGAAAATAATCACATTTAAGCTGAAAAATGACATAATCTAGAAAATATTCACATTTAAGAAGCTGAAAAATTACAGAAAGTAGAAAATATTCACATTTAAGCTGAAAAATTATAGAAAGTAGAAAATATTCACATTTAAGAAGCTGAAAAATGCCAGAAACTAGAAAACATTCACATTTAAGAAGCTGAAAAATGACAAAGTAGAAAATATTCACATTTAAGCTGAAAAATTACAGAAAGTAGAAAATATTCACATTTAAACTAAAAAATGACAGAAAGTAGAAAATATTCACATTTAAAATAAAAAATGACAGAAAGTAGAAAATATTCATATTTAAACAAAAAAATTACAGAAAGTAGAAAATATTCACATTTAAGAAGCTGAAAAATGACAGAAAGTAGAAAATATTCACATTTAAGCTGAAAAATGACTACAAATTTTTAACAAAAGTTCCTATGAAAAACTTTATTATTCTAATTGCTCTTTCCTGAAGTATAATTATATGATCTCAGTTTGTTTACACACAGTTTGACATAAAGCGCGTTACAAGTGAATAATACATGATCCTAACACAGTTTTTATTCAATAAATCCTTTGTTTTATAAAGAATAACTTTGTTTCTACTTTTATAAAAAAAACTATATTGACTTCTCTTTTAATCTTAAAAAAACATCCTGAAGGGTGAAAGCAACAGGCCAGTGTGTGTGTGTGTGTGTGTGTGTGTGTGCTGTGATTTATTTTAATGTCCTCTACTTCAAATATTTACCGCGTGCACGGCGGCGTGCGCTTGCCACTCCATCAAACCAGCCCCGCCCTCCTTTACCTTGGCAACGCGGCAGGTTGTGATTTCCAGGGGCCGGCGCTCAGATAAGAGCTCTGTCTCCGCCCTCGTGACGTCGAACCCAAGGAGATTAATCTAATTTCAAAGCACCTGTTCCCAACACTGTGTGTGTGTGTGTTTGTTTCCTCTTCAGGACCAAAACCTGGTCCTAATGAGGCAGAACCTCATTTCTGAGGAACTGGTTAATGTTTAGGATTAAGATTTAAATTGTGGTTAATGGTGATCAGGCTTGTGTGTGTGTACACACACACACTCTGTGGGGTTTGGTGTGGGAGAGTGAGTGGTTTACAAACTTCAGTTTTCCTGTTGGAAAAGTCTGTCTGACAGTGAGATAAAGACGTGAATATGTTCTTAAGATGTAGCAGACTTAAAATGACGTAGATTTTATTAGTTCTTTATTAGAACCAGCCTGACATATTCTTGAGATATCGTAGACTCAAACGTGAGTCATTTTATTTGGTTTTCCGACAGTAAAGTTAAGTTTGTAAACCACTCACTCTCCCACACCAAACCCCACAGAGAAAATCAGTGATTTTAGCTTGCGGGGACACAGGAGCTGCTGGTCTACTGCTGCCTCGTGTGGTCACTTTTTGTCACTGAGGTAAATCCTCACGCAAAATTTCTAAAGCCGAAATTAGTGAAATAAGACATTTGAACTTAGTGATGGAGGCAGCAGTGGATCAACAACTCCTGTGTGTGTGATGTTAAAATCACTGGTTTTCTCTATGGGCTTTGGTGTGGGAGAGTGAGTGGTTTACAAACTCCAATCATACATGTGAGAGTAGATGTTAATTATTTGTCGGTCTCTCATGTTTCATCATGTTTCCGCAGCTTGAACCTAAACACATATATTTATACACACACACACACACACAGTATCTCAGACGAATTGCAGTTTTTTTTTAAATAATCCTAAACTGAAAGACGAGTAGATGCTAAATTATGACGTGCTTTTGTTTCACGGCCGCGTTTTAAAAACAAAAAAAGGACATAATTGTGCCACGCTCTCACACACATTTACACACACACACTCATACACACACACACAGTTATTACACAATAAAGCTGCTTCATTTCCAGTGGAACCCTGAGCCAGAGGACGTCTGTGTCTGTGTGTGTGGCAGATGTTGGACGTTCAGGCCCCTGATGGAAATTATGTGAATATTACACAAAGGTTAATTCCGCCCTCGGGTAACCTGCCCCCCTCCACACACACACACACACACACACACCGTTTGTCTCGCTCTACGCTGTTTTGATCCAGCAAGGTGCATTGTGGGACAATCTGCCTAATTATAGATGATGAAGGAGCCATTAGCTGCAGGAGCAGAGACGCTTTGGCGTTAAAGGAATTGGTAAATTGGAAACGCCGTGTTCCACTAATTCCTCCGGGGGCTTTTTTTTTTGTAATTGTTGTGGTAAAGTGTTTCCTTAACCGTCAGGTCACATGACCGACCACAGCGTTTTCCATCTCATTTACACTGACGCTGCTGTTACCGCGGTTACCGCATCATCTCATCTCTCTTTCTCTATGGAATTAGATTTTTGTCAATATTTTCAAACGAGCTAATAAAAGATCAATTTAATCATTCAAAAATATTGTATTTTATTGTTTGAAAATACACTCGTTCTTTGCGCCGTGTTTTTTTTGTTTGTGGGCGGGCCATAGGGTGTCACTGTCCGTAGGGAACTCGCTCTGTCGTCATCGGACAAAATTATTGTAAATATCTAACGTTTGTCAGATTATAAACGTTAGGGAGCGTAAAGAACAAGTGAGGGAGCGTAACGAACAAGTGAGGGAGCGCAAAGAACAAGTGAAGGAGCGCAGAGAACAAGTGAGGGAGCGTAAAGAACAAGTGAGGGAGCGTAACGATCAAGTGAGGGAGTGTAAAGAACAAGTGAGGGAGAGTAACGAACAAGTGAGGGAGCGTAAAGAACAAGTGAGGGAGTGTAACGAACAACTGAGGGAGCGTAAAGAACAAGTGAGGGAGAGTAACGAACAAGTGAGGGAGTGTAAAGAACAAGTGAGGGAGCGTAACGAACAACTGAGGGAGCGTAAAGAACAAGTGAGGGAGTGTAAAGAACAAGTGAGGGAGAGTAAAGAACAAGTGAGGGAGAGTAACAAACAAGTGAGGGAGTGTAAAGAACAAGTGAGGGAGAGTAAAGAACAAGTGAGGGAGTGTAAAGAACAAGTGAGGGAGCGTAAAGAACAAGTGAGGGAGTGTAAAGAAATATATATGTGTATATATGTATATATATATATATATATACATATATACATATATTTTATTCTCATTATTCCTCGTTTTTTTACTCATATATATATACTCATATATATGTGTATATAAATATATATATATATATATATATATATATATATATATATATATATATATATATATATATATATACATGTCAGGGGTCGCGTTAACCGAATATTTTTCCGTCATTGACCGTTTTTTTAAAACGGTGACGGAAAAATCTGAGGGCCATCCGTCATTTTGACAAATTGCAATTCACACCCTTGACCACTTGGTGGTGAAGAGCATATTACAGTAAGTTGAAAGTAGAAAAGAAGAAAAATGTCACGGCAGTTGAGTGTCAGAAGTTTCTTTAAAAAGCCCAAAAACTATGTTGATAAAAGAGGTGAAAAAAGAGGGATAGATGCAGATGAAGGACAAACTCAGCCCTTGGCCTCAGCGGCAGTAAGGAGGTTAGGCGAGTTCAGTGGGAGCGGGAGTTCTCCTGGCTGAGGAGGGCGGATAGAAAAATGTTGTGCGACAAAATAAAGATTCCCATCGGAGAATCTGAGCATAATTTCTGACCTGGACACCGTACTCAATGCATCTCGCTATCCTTGTAGTGCTGACAGCGTGTTAAAGAGCTATGGACAGGAGGCTTTGGAGCGCGTCTGTGACCGGTGCAGCTGATCCACTGGTGCAGAAGGAGCGCATGTTGCGGGATTTCCTACCACGCGCAACTACGCGCAAGCAGGCACGCGATGTAAGTCCATGTGGACCAGGAGGAAGGTGTGAGACTGTGCGTTTAGGCCACAGGTGAACTGTTCATATTCCACTGCAATATGAACAATGCAATTGAATATGTCATTATTATCATTTAAAGTGACCGGTAAAAATGGATTATGACTGGATTGTTATGACCCTGTCAGTCAAAATGACAGACAACGGAAAAGTCTAGCGCGACCTCTGATACATATATATACATGAGTAAAAAAATTTTATTTTATTAGTGGTTGAAAAAATGTTACGATGCCCCCTTGTGGCCTTAACTTAAGTTTCTCCTGATAATTTCACTTTTCCAGACGTTCTGATGAGCGAGGGATTGCAGTGAAACCTGACTCTCTCACTCACTCACTCTCTCTCTCTCCCTCCCCCTGTCGCTCTCTCTCCCCCCTGTCGCTCTCTCTCTCTCTCTCTCTCTCTCTCAGGAAGCGTTTGCTCTCTGCCTCATCAGCAGAAAGTTGACCCTGGAGCCAAAGGTCAACGTTAACACGCGTGTGGTGGTGGTGGGAGCGTCGGACACGGGCCTGTCTTTCCTCGAGGTTCTCTGTCTGTGGTGAGTTTGTCTCAGATTTCTGAATCGTAGACTCTTTATCAGGTTTTCCAACAGGAAACTGAAGTTTGTAAACCACTCACTCTCCCTCACCAAACCCCACAGAGAAAACCAGTGATTTTAGCATGTGGGAACACAGGGGCTGCTGGTCTACTGCTGCCTCGTGTGGTCACTATGTGTCACTGAGGTATGAAAGAAACAAAGAGTTTCAAAGCTGAAGTCAAAAATAAGACATTTAAACTCAGTGATGGAGGCAGCAGTGGATCAACAGCTCCTGTGTGCTGTGATGTTAAAATCACTGATTTTCTCTATGGACTTTGGTGTGGGAGAGTGAGTGGAAAAGCGCTCCCGTCTCCATGATAAAGAGCCTCTTTCTTTTTCTTTATCGTCTTTCATTCCAACAATTTAATCTGTGGAAATGTCACTTGACTCCGGGTCGGGACTCTGCCACGTCTCACCTCCGTCCTCGCTTTTGTGAGATTAACCGCCACGGCAAATTATCAGCAGCAGCGGCCCCGGCACTGCTGCTGCTGCTGCTGATCCAGAGCCTGGTTGGCGATAGCTGCTAGGCAACCAGAGGCGGCTGATCTGTGTGAGCTGGCACGGCACGGGTACACGCAGCTGTCTCAGGCTTCGCATTCAGGAAATTCCATTAATTACCTGCTGCTGCTGCTGCTGCTGCTGCTGTTTTCTGTGTTTTCTGCTGCTGCTGCTCGGTGTTTGCTGTCACTAATGCCTTGACTAATGAGAGTGTTAGTGTCCACTGAACTCGTGGTGACACTGGGACGCTGAGTGATGGGTCAGTTTTCAGCTGCTGGGCTTTTTTTCCTTATCAGCTCTGCCCAAACACCCCCCCCCCCCCACCTCAACATTTATGACTAACCAGGACGAGGTCAGACAGATAAAGAGCTGTGTGGCGGCGGCAGCAGCAGCAGCAGCAGCAGCGCTGTGGTCAGGCCTGTGAGGTCAGCACAGCCGCCTGTCAGCAGCTGATAACAAAAACAAATCCAGAGCTGCTGATTCGGTCGTGTCCAGACGCCGATAATTGGCCTTAATGTCTCAGAGCTGCACCGTAACAACCAGATCCTGGCACAGATTAACACGCGTCGTGCGCCGTTCTGATCCGTTCGGATTCTGATTTGGGTTATTTTGTGGGCGTGGCTTCACCTGTAAATTTGTTCTTCTGTTAGTAACTTCCTGTGTTTTTGTGACGGGTCAGTCTGTGACGGGTCAGTGATCGCCCCGAGTGTGTGTCCATGAAAGTTTGGTAAGAATCCGCCCACTGATGACGTCACGACACAGGATTAAACTACGAGCCAATCCCATTCTCTTTATATAAAATATCTCTGTCTAAACTCAGTGGATTAGAATCAAATTTAGCGTGTGTGTGTGTGTGTGTGTGTGTGTGTGTGTGTGTGGGATCAGACTCTCTATCGTCATCTGGATCTGATCCAGATTACAGATTTGGTGGTAATTTAAATTTGTGACACATTGACCACGTGTTGTCCACTGTGTGTGTGTGTGTATGTGTGTCAGCACCATCTGTTGTGATGTAAATGAGCTGCTTTGTTGTTGCCTGTGGGACATGACACAGCTGATAACAGCACAAACACTGTTTGCTGAACACGGGCGTGCGTGCGTGTGTGTGTGTTTGCTCTTATCACACACGTGCGCCTCCATCACCTGCTGCGCTGCTGTTATCTGTGCTTCCTGCTAAATGAATGCCCGATGGATACAACATGCACACACACACAGATCTTCACCTGAGCTGTTGGCTGATGCATTGTGGGAAATGTAGGAATATGAACGTATCATGATACAAACTCTCTGAGGTTCTGATAAAATTACAGTTAATAATCCTGTGTCTGTCTGTCTGTCTGTCTGTCTGTCTGTCTGTCCCTCTGTCTTTCAGACACGTCTCCAACTAGAATCATTTATTTGCTGGTCATCGACCAAACTAACTCCTAAAACATAATCTGCCCTTTTACCACCTGCTCACAGACAGACAGACAGACAGACAGACAGACAGACGAGCTGCTTGAAGGCGTTGATAAAAGCAGGAAGAGAAGAACAGCACCAGTAAAAGAAGAAGAAAAAGCAACATTGTTGTCACACAGAGCGAATAATCAAACATTTAAAGTATTATATATATATGTATATATATATATGTCTATGCATGTATGTATGTGTATATATATATATACATATGTGTATGTATGTGTATATATATATAAATATATAGCATTAGCAAAAAACCAGTGATCATTCAGGCACACACTGTGATTAACCTTGTGATTCACATTCTAAAACCTCTCCAACCGTCAGTATTATTGTTGTTATTATTATGGTCTGTGAAAAACACTCGTCCTCTTCTGTGCTGTGTGTGTTTTTCGCAGCCCCCACCTGAGCTTCAACAACCTGACCCTCATCTCAGCACATGGTTTCCCCGGAGACCGTAACCACGACGACCACGACAACGTCGCGTTTCTGTCCACGAGGCGAGTCGCACACAAAGTTCTAAACCCTTTCATATCTCATCTTTAGCAGTGATATAAAGTAGCGATGATAGTGCAGGAGTCACCAAATGAGACGTGTTGTTTTTTTTGTTTTTTTTTCCTTTATAAAAACGAGTCAAGTGAACTTTGAACTGTGACGTGTTTCTAAATTTCATTTTGAGCACTTATTTTTGTTTTTGAGATTAAAATACATACGTGCAGGTCATGGATTAGAGCCTCGTGGCAATATTTTTTGAAAATAAACAAAAGAATCTCAGAAATCCGAAGAAAATATTATTTATTTTCTCTGAGAATTCCGTTTTTTCCCTTAAAATAAGAATTCTGCAAGAAAAAAAATCAAAATTTCGGACTTTAATTTCAGAAATGTAAAAACATTTCACATGTGATGAATCGTCTTGAAGAAGCCGTCACATCATTGAGTGTAACAGCGTCACCGTCACTGTGTTTCCTGCAGTCACGCCTACAGCGGCAGAGACCTGGCGCTGCTGCCTCTGAGATGCCGCGTCGCCGTGGTGACGGACAAGATGGTGGCCATCGACAGGAAGTCTAAATACGTGGTGGTGCGGGGAGGCGAGGAGAAGGTGCCGTACGACCTCCTGGTCGTCTGCACCGGCCTGCAGTACCAGGTTAGTACCGGGTCAGAACCAAGTCTGTACTGGGTCAGTATCGGGTCAGGACCGGGTCAGTATCAGGTCAGTATCAGGTCAGTACCGGGTCAGTATCAGGTCAGTATCAGATTTATATTCCGAATTCTGAGGGGAAACTGAAATGTGACTTTAATCTCAGATTTCAGACTTTTTTTCCTGATCTTCCTCATAATCCGTCACTAAATTAAAGCAGTAGTACGTAACTTTTAAACGTAAACAAACGTCTGTAAGATTCAAATCATTTTCACCCAGATTTCACACAGTGTTGACTGAGTGTCGTTGTTTTCCGCCCGGTGACGTTCCCACGCTGCACACAGGAAGTGACTGTTTTTGATGTGGTGACAGCAGCAGACGACAATGAACAACCTGTCGTTTTCTTCTGAATTTTTACAAGAACATGTCTCCGCCCGCCTCTGCTCTGCTGCTGTATACACACAAACGCTCCCTCAGTCAGAATAATAACAAAACAAGCAAAGGTTACATACTGTGGCTTTAAGTCACATTCCCATTTTTCTGTGCAACGTTGTTATGACGTCATCCGTCTTTTTTTTCGCCCGCAGGTGCCCCGTCCCACCGATCGGCCTCAAACTCCGCCCCCTCGCTGCAGACCCGCTGCGCCCGCTCCCTCCAACCTCCTCACCCTCAACGACCTCCACGACTGCACGGCTGCTCGACACTGGCTCAGAGCCAACTTTGTGGAGCAGGAGGGTGAGTGTGCGTGTGTGGGTGTGTGTGGGTGTAGTATAATGTCATTGGTGAAGTGGTCTGGTATAATTAGCGGTTAATTAGCAGCAGAGACATCTTTCATGTGCGTGAATCAGCTCGGCCTCTTCCATCCACTCATGATCAGGTCTGTGAACACACACACACACACACACACGCGACGCACACACGCTGTCATTCACTGAAGGAATTGAGCAGAGTGTGAGGCTCTTCCACAGACTAATTAGTGAATCGCTCTGATAAAGGAACTCCATTAATAAATGCTAATGGCTGCAGCAGCAGATACTGAGTTTATTTCCATACTCTAATAACAACAGAAGGGAAACAGAGTGTGTATGTGTGTGTGTGTTTGTGAATTCTCTGAATGTATCTGTTTAAACCTGAAAAAACAGCTTCTTATTGGCACTTTTAAAGCAAACAAACTGAACAGGAGGAGGAGGAGGAGGAGGAGGAGGTGCAACAGTGAAGTGCACTGATGTGGAGAAAGCTCCTGTGTGCAGTTGCAGCTCTTTGTTCAGCACCATGGACAGAGACGGAGAAAATAGCAGCAATCACTTTTTATACTGAAGACGATGATTAGTTTAAAAAAATTAAAATAAAATCTACGTCAGTTTAAGTCTACAATATCTTCATATCCACTCACTCTCCCACACCAAAGCCCATAGAGAAAACAAGTGATTTAAGCTCACAGGGACACAGGAGCTGCTGGTCTACTGCTGCCTCGTGTGGTCATTTTATGTCACTGAGGTAAATCTGAACATGTGATTTTAATGCCGAATTAACAAAATCAGACATTTGAACTTATTGATGGAGGCAGCAGTGGATCAACAACTCCTGTGTGTGTGTGATGTTAAAATCACTGATTTTCTCTATGGGCTTTGGTGTGGGAGAGTGAGTGTGTGTGTGTGTGTGGGAGAATGAGTGGTTTGGAAAAGTCTAACAGTGAGATAAAGATGTGAACGTGTTCTTAAGATATTGTAGACTAAGCCACAGTGAAAACTCTTGTTGTCCAGACGATGCAGTTGTGTACGGAAACAACGTGGACGTCTACACCACAGTGGAGACGTTGCTCAGCCTCGGCGTCCACGGGTCCCGCGTCCACGTCGTCCTCCCTCCTCCTGAACCCGGCGTCGTCTGCTTCAGTGATCCGTCGGTGGAGGAAGGCGTGGCTGCAGCTCTGGAGAAAAACCAGGTCCAGGTCCACCGTCGCTGCCTGCTGACTCAGATGGACCAGGGAGGACACGAGGACCGTCTCACATCGGTGTCCTTCACCACGGACGCGGGGACTCTGCGTCTGCTCTGTGGAGTAAGTCTTCACCTGACACTTGAAAAGATTCACATTTAAGAAGCTAAAAATAACAGAAACTGGTTTTAAATACTTAAAAAAAAGCACTCAAAGTTATTAATCAGTTGTCCAAATAGCACACACACACACACACACACACACACGGTGTGTGTTAATGAACAAACAGTGTGTTTAAACATTGGAAAACCCCACAGGCTTTAATCACTTTCAATCAAGCGTCATGTTATCAGTGTTTGCATCTACTTTCAGCCTTTTTTTTCTTTTGTTTTAAACAAACATCAGGTGAAAACAGTCCGCGCTCATGTGTTCACTCGCTGTGTTTGACAGTTTTAATCTTCTACTGTACGACCTTCACCTCAAAGTTCAGCCAGAGACGGCGTGACGACTTGTGTCCCGACAGGAAACGTCGTTGTCGTGTTTGAGTGTAGCTCATGTCGTGTAAAGGTTTCTATATCAAACTCATGACCCTGTGTTCCTCCCTAAGGTTTTCATCAACCTCTCCAGCAGAGGAGTTGACGGCGACGCCTTCAGGTCCATCAGCGGCTCCTTCCTGGCCTTCGACGGCCGACTCGTCATAAACGCCGCTTTCCAGACCAGCGACCCGGCCATCTTTGCCGCCGGACCCGTCACCAAGTTCTCGCGCCGCTACCACGCGGACGAGTGGTCGCACGCCAGCTTCAACTCCAAGGAGGTGGGCGAGCGCCTGGCAGCCGCGATGCTGACCCTCCTCGACCCCACGCAGGAGCCAAGGGACGAGGCTGCGTCTGAGCTGGATCAGGATCGCCTGGTGCCGCTGTACAAACGGGCCAAGATTCAAGGTGTGGTTCACTTTTAGCATCATCAGCCAAATTAAGTACAAATACATTTTAGACACTTAACAAAAGGCCCCTTAAGTCTACGATATCTTAAGAACCTGTTTCACGTCTTTATCTCACTGTGAGACAGACTTTTATAAACCACTCACTCTCCCACACCAAAGCCCACAGAGAAAATCAGTGATTTTAACATCACACACACAGGAGTTGTTGATCCACTGCTGCCTCCATCACTGAGTTCTAATGTCTTATTTTGTTAATTTGGCTTTTGAAATCCTGCGTTACCTTTGACCTCAGTGACTCAAAGTGACCACACGAGGCAGCAGTAGACCAGTAGCTCCTGTGTCCCCATGAGCTAAAATCACTGATTTTCTCTATGGGGTTTGGTGTGGGAGAGTGAGTGGTTTACTAAAACGTTATCTGATGTCGAGACAAAATGGTGGTTTTCCTGGTAACATTGTCCTAAAAGCTGTCTTTTGATAACACAATAACTCATTCTATGTTTTGTTTATGACACTAAATTCCATTGCGGTCCGTTTCCTGCACGTCTCTGCTCCGTGTCCGTCCTCCTGTCCGTCTGTGACGTCCTCTGCTTTTATCTCACAGAATATTATTTATGTGATTTTGCTTTAATGAAACCTTTTCCTCCGTTGTGTAAACACAGCGACAGTGGCGACAATGCTGCTGTTATTCACCGAGCGACCAAGGCTGCAGCACAGGTTACACACAGGTTACACACACACACACACACACACACATAGGTTACACAAACACAACAGCCACTCACACACACACAGGTGAACTTTTCAGAACGAGGTCGGCGTTTGCGTCTGTGGGCCGACACTCACAATGCTGTCGTTTATCAGTGCTGTGATCCACGTTCCAGCACTTTAATGAGTTCTCCTTCTCCTGACAATCATCGCATTCTGTGGATTATTGTGAAGCACACCTGAAACTGAGCTTCTTAAATGTGAATATTTTCTAGATTCTGTCATTTTTCAGCTTCTTAAATGTGAATATTTTCTAGATTCTGTCATTTTTCAGCTTCTTAAATGTGAATATTTTCTAGATTCTGTCATTTTTCAGCTTCTTAAATGTAAATATTTTCTACTTTCTGTCATTTTTCAGCTTCTTAAATGTGAATATTTTCTACTTTCTGTCATTTTCAGCTTCTTAAATGTGAATATTTTCTACTTTCTGTCATTTTCAGCTTCTTAAATGTGAATATTTTCTACTTTCTGTAATTTTCAGCTTCTTAAATGTGAATATTTTCTACTTTCTGTCATTTTCAGCTTCTTCAATGTGAATATTTTCTACTTTCTGTCATTTTTCAGCTTCTTCAATGTGAATATTTTCTACTTTCTGTCATTTTTCAGCTTCTTAAATGTGAATATTTTCTACTTTCTGTCATTTTTCAGCTTCTTAAATGTGAATATTTTCCTACTCTCTGTCATTTTTCAGCTTCTTCAATGTGAATATTTTCTACTTTCTGTCATTTTTCAGCTTCTTCAATGTGAATATTTTCTACTTTCTGTCATTTTCAGCTTCTTAAATGTGAATATTTTCTACTTTCTGTCATTTTCAGCTTCTTAAATGTGAATATTTTCTACTTTCTGTCATTTTTCAGCTTCTTCAATGTGAATATTTTCTACTTTCTGTCATTTAAACAGAAACTAGTTAATCCAGCGATGGTCACAACTGCAGCTTTGACTCTTTCTCTCCTCAGGAGGGAAACTTCCTGGAGGTTACAACTACCTGCATGTGACCACACCCACTCCCACTGACCTGACTCCTCCCCCTCCTGTTCCACAGGTGAGTGTCTTTTAGTTTCCAGATGATTAATCTGAGCATGAAAATCCAAATGTAATTTCCCCAGATTTGGTTCATGCAGACTCACAGATGAGGTGACCAGAGTTTGGTGGTTAAAGGTCAAAGGTCAAGGTGCTTGTCTACCTTCTGAATGTGCTGCATTGTATAAGATTGAGGTTTAATTTAGCAGATATAAAAGGATTCTTTTTAATCTACAGCCACATGGAATTATCATTTCTTGTCGTCTTCACCTCAGAATGAACAACAATGATCTGACGTGTCTCTCACACCAGGAACATGAATGAATTAAAGAGTCTGTTCAATCTTTTTTGTTGCAGGACAGACGGATCGTGACCGGAGACGTGGAGACGGGAAATTACTTCAGTCTGCACCTGGACTGCTACGAGCGCGTGGAGACGCTCACCTGCTTCTCCCTGAAGCCCCTCCCTGTCTCCAATTACCTGAGTCTGTATGGGAAACACCAGCAGCTGCTGGGCCAGCTGCTGACCCGCTACCACCAGGACCTGATCCATGACCTGTACAGGTGAGACAGGAACCTGACATTTGTAAACCACTCACTCTTCCGCACCAAAGCCCATAGAGAAATAAAGCCGAATTGACAAAATAAGACATTTGAACTTAGTGATGGAGGCAGCAGTGGATCAACAACTCCTGTGTGCTGTGATGTTAAAATCACTGGTTTTCTCTATGGGCTTTGGTTTGGGAGAGTGAGTGGTTTACAAAGAAAAATAAGCACAGAATCTGGGTCAAAATAAACTTTCAGGCTAAATAAAAAAAACCTAACCATCTAAAATGAAAGATCTATCGTCAGTAACAAAGCTGAAATAAGAAGTAATTCCTGTTTTCAGTTTGTTTCAAACAAACTGGTGTTTTCTTTTTCAGCAGCGGTAGTTGATGTGTATGTGTTTTTACAAAATAACTGTTTTCATCACAAAGTTCTGAGAAAAAGTTAAAAAAGTCACTTTTCTGGTGACGTTTTTCTGAAGTTGTGAGAGAAAGACGCTCGTCGTGTGTCTGCTGACTGATGACCTGAAACACTGTAACACAAGGAGACAGAGATGGAGGACGCCGTGTCCTTTGTCCTCACACTGTCTCACACCGTGTGTGTGTGTGACCTGCTTCTGAGGTTTCACTAAATGACCCCAGACGTGGACGTCTATTGTCCCCCCCCCGCCTCCTAATCTGTTTATGCAGCTCCCCAATCTGTCTCTGTGGTCGGCAGAGGAAGGAGACAAAGCCGCGGCCTCCTCGCTGCGGAGGCCGACTCCTCGCCGCGGCGCCCGCTCAGCTGACTCGTAAAGTCATTGTGGAAGCTGACAGAGCGTCACAAGCCGTTAAAGTAATCGATTGACCGTGAGGCGGCTGGAGGTTATTCAGCAGACGCAGTTAGTGTGTGTGTGTGAGTGAGTGACTCTAAACTGATATTTAAAGGGACAGTTCACCCAGATTTTCATGGACCATGTTTCCTCCCGTGGTGTCAAAATATAGTTAAAGTTAAATTATTAGTAAGTTCACATTAAAGAGAGAGTTGAGTGTTTTTTCGATGTGGTACTGACACATAATCAGCGACCCCTGCTGCTGAGAAACCAGCCTGAGACCGTTTAATAAGTCTACCATATCTTTAAGAACGTGTTCACGTCTTTATCTCACTGTGAGACCGACTTTTCCAACAGGAAACTGATGTTTGTAAACCACTCACTCTCCCACACCAAAGCCCATAGAGAAAACCAGTGATTTTAACATCACACACACACAGGAGTTGTTGATCCACTGCTGCCTCCATCACTAAGTTCCGATGTCGTATTTTAGTTCGGCCGTTGAAATTCTTTGTTCAGATTTACCTCAGTGACACAAAGTGACCACAGGAGGCAGCAGTAGACCAGCAGCTCCTGTGCTAAAAATCACTGATTTTCTCTATGGAGTTTGGTTTTGGAAAATATGCATTTATATTTACAAATTTAAAAAATCTGCGTCAGTTTAAGTCTACGATATCTTAAGAACATCTTTTAATCTCACTGTTAGACAGACCTTTCCAAGTTTGTAAACCACTCACTCTGCCACACCAAAGCCCATAGAGAAAATCAGTGATTTTAGCTCACAGATTTTCTCTATGGGGTTTGGTGTGGGAGAGTGAGTGACCAGTTATTAAAATAGCTACAGTCGTGTGTGTGTGTGTGTGTGTGTCTCTCCTGCAGCTTCTTCACGCAGAGTTCCTGTTTGGTCGTTTATCACGACCGATTTTGTGACTTAGAGCAGGAGCTTCAGCAGATCACTGCACACACACTCCAGGTTTGTGTCTCTTCTTTCTTCCTGCACCGTTTGTTTGTTTCTTACTTTCTTAGGATAATAATTACTATAAATTATATGGAACAAGAAATATGAAACAGATTTCAATTAAAAACACTATAAATCGTCAGGGCGACTCTGAGCAGCAGACGACGACGATGGACTGCGGCGCGTTCAAAGACGCAGAGAGTGGAGCAGCTCTGAGAAACCGAGCAGTGAAATATCTGAGCTACAACAGGAACCTGCTGCCCATGTTCAGCTGCCCGGGTCAACTGTAACCATGACAACCACTTTATTTAAATTTCCTGTCAACTTAAAAGAAACTTAAGTGGAACATCTCAGAGTTCTGTCAGATTTAAGTCAGAGTTCTGACTTTAAAGTTTTGAAATCTCAAAATTCACACTTTAAAATTCAGAATTCTGTCAGATCAAAGTCAGAATTCTGAAGAAAAAAGTCTTGAAATCTCAAAATTCTGTCAGATTAAATTCAGAATTCTGAGATTTAAGTCAAAACTGTTTTGTTTTTTTTCACAGAAAGTCAGACTTTAATTGTTTCTCTTCTCCAGATCTGTAAACATCACATCATTACATTTAAAACTCCTTCACTGTCAAACAGGAAACAAAGAAACGAGATCTCTGACGTTCGTGTTTTTCTATTATCTGCCAACTGTAACTGAGCGTGACCTTTGCCCTCGGTGACTCTGCAGCAGCGTGACCAATCACAGAGCGGCTGCCGATGAAAGAGGAGGAGGGGGGGAGGAGTCACTACAGCTGTATGCTAATGAGGCTGTCCGTCAGCAAAATAACCACACACACATACACAGATTCATGAGTCACTTCTCATTCTGAGAATTATGTGACAAACTTTCAATTTAATTTAAAAATCCCTTCTTTTTCTATAATTTTCTATACTCATAATAAAGAAATGTAAATTAAGTATTTATTCAGCTGTAAATGGTTTCTGTTATGAATTATTGACATTAATTAACAATAATCTGATTTCCTGACGTTAACATGACAGAGTTAACAGATTTCATCTCCTGTTGTTTCTTTTTTTATTAATTTAACAGCATATCTGTTCTTATTGACTGCTATTTATTATTGATCGTTTATCAGTTTTAAGACAAACGCTCCAAAAATGTGACCAGATTAATGAAAATTGTGACCAGATTATTGAAAATGTGACCAGATTAATGAAAAAGTGTCCAGATAAATGAAAATTGTGACCAGATTAATGAAAAAGTGACCATATTAATGAAAAATGTGACCAGATTAATTAAAGTGTGACCAGATTAATGAAAACAGTGACCAGATTAATGAAAAAGTGTCCAGATAAATGAAAATTGTGACCAGATTAATGAAAAAGTGACCATATTAATGAAAAATGTGACCAGATTAATGAAAATTGTGACCAGATTATTGAAAATGTGACCAGATTAATGAAAAAGTGTCCAGATTAATGAAAATTGTGACCAGATTAATGAAAAAGTGACCATATTAATGAAAAATGTGACCAGATTAATGAAAAGTGTGACCAGTTAATGGCAATTGTGACCAGATTAATGAAAAATGTGACCAGATTAATGAAAACAGTGACCAGATTAATGAAAAATGTGACAAGATTAATGAAAAAGTGACCAGATTAATGAAAAATGTGGCCAGATTAATGAAAAATGTGACAAGATTAATGAAAAATGTGACCTAATCTGAAGCCGAATGACCAGGTCAGAACAGATAAACTGGTTGGATTAGAATGAACGATTTGCGTCATACTAAACTTGGTTGGATCAGACTGTTGGATCACATTAAATCAGAATTACTAGGTTGTATCAGATTGACTGGGACAGATTAAACTGACCGGGCCAGATTAAATTCACTGGATCAGATTAAATTGACCAGGCCAGTTTAAATTCACTGGGTCAGATTAAATTGACTAGGCCAGACCTCATGTGCTGGAATTGGGTTTGGTGTTTGTTTTCTTTTGAAATAATCTGGATTTGGCCCATTTTGTAAAACACACGCTCGCACCCGGGGGGGTCAGTTTGTGTCTGAGACCCCTCCCACCAGCCAGCAGCTGCCCCTTCCCCCCACCCCTCTGTTTTTTAACTGTGCATTTCCTCTCCAATCACAGCTTCTCTCTGCGCCTTTTGTGATGTAAAGCAGGAAAAATCCACCTCTCCAGATTAATTATGTATGCGTCACATAACAGATTCATATGTTCAGAGTTAACTGTCTTCACTGTTATTTGTGTCAGATTATTTAAAAAAAAAAAAAAAGTCCCTGAAAGCATTGAATAAAGAGGTTTGATCTGGTCAGGAGCTGCAGCTGTGGCTGATTTTAAATGGATACCCTCCTCCTTTTGAGATTAAAAACCTCTTTTTAAGTTTTCCTGGAAAGTAAAGATCTAGGATTTGTAAAATCTGACCTAATCTGACTGATTGAATAAAGAGATTTAATCTGGTTTGTTGCAGCTGCTGAAGCAGATTTAAAATCTGTATCAGTCTTCGCTTAAATTCCTCAACCAGTTTGAAATATGAACCAGATTCCCTGGAACAGGTTTAAAGTCTGCCGGTGTAATCTGTTTTAAATCAGAATCAGTTTTCCCTTTTTATGTCACAGCTGGATTAAAAACCAGAAAATGTCTTTTAATCTGAAATCTGAACCAAATTCACTGAAAAGATGTATATCTAATCAGATATAATCAGATTATTTCATGTCTGAATTAAAACTTGCATTTTTAATAGTTTGGATGTCTTCACTCCCTGAAACAGTTTAAATTAGGAGATTAAATGGGATTAGAAGATGCAGAATTTTCACTTTAATTTCAAAGACAACTTTATCCTCGATTTAAATTCTTCTGTTTTTGTAGATTATTGTGCTGCTTATCTGGCAACCTGTGTTTTAAAGCCTCGTTTCAGCATTTTTATCACTTTATTTACAAATTTCCTTTTTCTTCCGGTGCCTTAATTTTTAAATCACAGATATTTATTCATTGCGACCCATTTTTTTTAAGCATTATTAATTCTTTTTTTATTTACTACCCTCTAAAGTCATTAAAGACAAAAATGTCCATGTCTAAAAACTGTGATTAAAAATAGCTTTTTTTAGGTTAAATCTTTTGATCAACTTCGGTCCTGATCAAAACTATCAAATATTGAATAATGATCAGGATTTTAACCCTTTAAATGTCAGTTTGATCACATGATGCTAATATTTTTTAGGATAATCCCATGTTCAGTTTGTGATGTTAGTTTTTTTTTAACTTTTCACCACTAAAATCCGCCATGTCTGATTGTGTTATATGTGATGTTATTTTTATTAGTTTTTGTGCTTGTGTTATTGATTTTAGTGGATTATTTTCACCATTTTTAGCCTTCATCATCATCATCACCTCCTCCTGCACAGACACATAAAGCTGAGGCACGTGTACATTTCTATACAAAGTCATCAGACCGTGAAAGCAGGAGGCTGCTGGCGTGTGTCCGTGTGGAGAGGAGGAGGAGAGAGTGGAGTGTGTGTGTGGAGGGCAGGAGGGGGGGGTGGGAGGGTGAACACAATAAAACCCTCAGGTACATCTGCTTTGCAATCTGCAAATCCTCCTCCTTCTCCATTAACCCCTCCTCTCCCTCTCTCTCTCTCCATCTCTCCATCCTCCCACACCCACTCTCCTCCAAATCCACGGGGAGCTCGGCTCCTCCTGATTGGTCGAGGATGAGGCAACGAGGGGCACGAGAACAATGTCATCGTGTGGCCTTAAAAAGAGTGCAGCAATGTTTGAGCTGAAGACACCAGAGCAGCAGCAGGAGAAGAAGAGCAGAGGACCTTCATCATCATCATCATCATCATCGTCAGGAGGAGGAGAAGGAGAGCAGAGTCAGATGTTTGTGAGAATCTGAAAGTGGATTTTTCTTCTTCTTTTTCTCGGTGAAGTTTCTCCTCGTGTTTCCTTCATCATGCCCAGAGGATTCCTGGTCAAAAGGAACAAGAAAACCAACCCGGTCTCTTACCGGGTCCGGTCTGATGAGGAGGACGCGGAGCAGACAGTAACGGACGCGTCCACTTCATCCTCCTCCTCCTCTCTCTCCGCGCCTCTCCCGTGCGTCCCGGTGCGCGCACAGACGCCGACGCCCTCCTGTGGGGCAGCGGCAACGGCCCCGGAGCAGGGGCTCAGACCGGTTCAGTTCGGAAACCCGGAGGTGGTCTACCAGGCGCTGTACAGCCCCACGCGCCCCGTCAGCCGCGACCACGAACGCTCCTACTTCGACAGACGCTTCAACCTCGGCTCTCCGGTTTCCGCGGAGTCGTTCCCCACACCGGCGGCGCTCACCGGCCTGGATCACCTGTTCGCCCCGGTGGACCTGAAGATTGGCTCCAGCAACAGCAGCCGCACCGGCACCGGCGCCGCGGCACCCACCGTGACGCACCACAGCGCCGGCACCAAGCGGCAGAGCGGCGACGCGGAGCGCAAACACAAACCCGCGGCAAAGAAAACCAAAGCGATCCGCAAACTGCACTTCGAGGATGACGTCACCACGTCCCCGGTTCTCGGGCTGAAGATTAAAGAGGCGCTGGTGGAGCAGAGCAGCCCGGGACCGCAGAGCAGCGGCGGGGACAACAACCCGCTGCAGGGCGGCTTCGTGTGCCAGCTGTGCCGCGAGGCGTACGTGGACCCGTTCGCTCTGGCGCAGCACAAGTGCTCCAGGATCATCCGGGTCGAGTACCGGTGTCCCGAGTGCGACAAGGTGTTCAGCTGTCCCGCGAACCTCGCCTCACACCGGCGGTGGCACAAACCGAAGCAGCAGAGCGGAGCCGAGAGCGACAAAGCGGCAGCCGCCGCCGCCGCCGCCGCCACCGCGGCAGGAAAGAGCGCGCAGGAGGAGGCGAAGGAGTCGAGTGACAGGGACACACCCAGTCCCGGACCGTCCGAGTCCGGATCAGAGGAAGGTTTGTACGAGTGTCATCACTGCGCGAAGAAGTTTAAGCGTCAGGCGTACCTGCGGAAACACCTGACGTCACAGCACGGCTCCGCGAAACCCGCCGCGCACGAGGAAGACGAAGACGAGGACGTGGACGCGGCGCCGCTCAACCTGAGCGCCTCCACCTGTCACGTGTGTCCGGTGTGCGGGGAGAACTTCACCAGCAGGGGGAGTCAGGAGCGACACGTCCGCCTGCTGCACTCCTCACAGGTGTTTACGTGCAAGTACTGCCCCGCCCTCTTCTACAGCTCACCAGGACTCACGAGACACATCAACAAGTGCCACCCGTCTGAGAACCGGCAGGTGATCCTGCTGCAGATGCCACTGCGTCCTGCATGCTGATCCCGAGCCGCACTGCTGCCCCGGGATTACACTGCAAAAAAATACACGGCAAATTCATCTCTTGACAAAAACATGTTTTTATTAATAATTTTAAGACACTGTTTAATTTTAATATTTTTGAAACACAAATTGTAGCCTTAATGAGATGAAATGTTGTGTATTTGAGGGTTTATTTTACAGTGTAACTCTGCAGTACTGCCAGGTTTTACACTGATAAAATATCCACCAACCAAATTACCAAATTTTCCAAACGTTTTTATTACTAATAATAACCTTAAGACACTGATGTTTACTTTTATTCATCGCTGTTAAAGTTTCACATAAATGGTTGCCTTTCTGAGATGATATGTTGAGTAATTGAGGACATTTTTGACATACGTTGTCCCCGACTTTGAGGGTTTACACTGCAAAAATATCCACTAATACGTTTATCAATCAAAGCAGTTTGTAAAAGTGTAGCTTGTTAAAATCACCACTTTTTTACCCACATTTTCCAGTATCTTCTACTTTAAAAAGTTAAACCCTCTCAGACTTCATTTTACCCATTGACTGTTTCCAATTAGATACATTTTCTCAAACAAATTGTTGCTTTATTCAGTTAAAATGGGAGTTATTTTTTTCACTTTTAAAGTCGTTCAGAGGATTTGGTGAGTTTACACTGCAAAAATATCCACCAATTCAACTCTAAATCCCGTTTAATTTTATTCATCGCTGCTAAAGTGATTGTCTAAATTTGACCGTTTCACATTGAGATGAAATGTAGAATATTTGAGGTTATTTGAGGTATTTTTGACGTTTAACTTTTAAATTGCATTGTTCCAGACTTTGGGAGTTAACACTGCAAAAATATCCGATTTGTTTAAAGTATAGCAAGTGAAAAACCACAACAATTTCCCAGTATTTTTAAAATAATTTGCAACTTAAACTGTCCATTTTAATCTTACCCATTATCTGCTGAATAATTTGTCTGATTAAGGTTGAAATTACAAAGATTTTATTACACAATTTTTTCTTTTTAAGTTTCCACTTTTTAGGTGCGTTTGCACTGCAAAAATATCCACCAGCATTTTATCTCAATTTGTGTAGCGGAATGAAAATCAAATTTTTTACCCTTATTTTGTAATTTTTAAAAAATGCTTTAATCTTTTAACTTATAACAGCTGAAGTGTCTTAAATGTCTACGTTGAAAACTAAAATAACTTATTATGTCCGCCTTTAAGGTCATTTAATTTGTTTGTTGCCTTATTGAGGTGAAATTGTTTTTTTAAATCGCAGTGTAACTGCAGAAAAGTTATTTTCCAGATTATTGAAATTTTAAAATTCACCAATTTTTAACCACATTTAAAAAAAAAATGTTTACACATAATTATTGAAAAACAAAATAAATTATTGCCTTATTGAGGTGAAATGAAAAGTAAAGTCAACGATACTATTTTTGCAGTGTAAATTTGCATTCACACCAAACACGTTGCAGATTTTTTCACGTGATTGAGTTTAGGATGTAGCAGCGTGCAATGCTAAGCTAGCACGTGTGTCAGTAGGTCAAACTGTTGTTAGCATTAGCTTCATGTTTGGTGTGAACGCACCTTTAAAGGTCAGAGGTCAGCCTCTTGCCGGGCAGGATTTTAGTGCCTTGCTCAAGAACACGTCAGCAGGTACAAAAACCTTTTAGGATTTTTCTAAAAGCATCCCTTTCAAAATAAAAGCATTTAGACTGTTCATTTATTTTTCTAACGTCTCCGCATAAGTGCTATTAGCTTCTAGACCTAAGAGAGGGGGCGCTGTCAACCTCAAACCTTTTATCTCATCACTCTGAGTAGCTTTAACGTTAGCTCGTGGATCTGTAGCCGTTGCCTAAAAACAACAACAAAAAGAAAAACGAAAAAAAAGACTAGCATAGCCGTTAATGCCTTGGGATTAGAAACTCCTGCTGTAAAACTGCCTTAAAGCCATGGCATTAATGTTGCTTTTTCTTCATGTTTCACTGGGTGAATACGATATTTCTACAAATCCTTCTGTATTAATGCGATACAGTATATTCACGATATTCGCCTCATGTTTTTACTCAGTCTCACCACGTTTCTCATTTTAAACATAAACGTTTTCCATCACAATTATGACTAATTTTTGAAAATATTTTTTTATAATTTGTTGTTGAAATTTTCTAAAAGCTTCTGGAAACGTAGGTAACATAATGTGACTAACGGTCCCTCGAAAATGGTGTGAAAAATCAAAAAAAAATTATAAAATATGTTAAGGATACTTTGCCTTTGCCGAAACATTTTAAATTGCATTTTTTTTTTCAAGAAATCCTGAGGTTCTCGAGTGACTGGAAAAATGCTGGCTCCCCCTTGTGGCACTTGACAAATAAATCGCTAGGACTGTACCTTGGTGAGCAAACGACTTCCTCGGAATTCAAGTCAAATTTTCAATTTCAACATTTTCACTTTTGTTTTTGATTTTTTTGGAAAAAATAAATCATAATTTTTTTTATAAATCCATGATATCAAGGAAAAGTAATCAAATTCTGATCCAGATGTCTCTTCAGAATTTCTGAGGAGAATTATTACTTTTTTACTTTTATGTTTTAAAGCAAAAATATTTAAGAGTTAAATTCAGAGGGAAAGTAAATAAAAAATGTGGTGAGACATTTTCACTTCCATTAATTCTTTTTAATTTATTTTTGTAT